>NW_027633324.1:227500-332500 GCF_053919585.1 Euprymna scolopes
CTTCCGGGAGATCTTTTTAGGATTCTAAAGGTTTACTTTTTTTACACTTTTTATTATCTTCGAAAAATGTACACAAATGTAAACAAGCAGTTTACGAGTTGAAAGGCATCGTTAAAATATTTTTAGCGAGTTCTTTAAACTTTATACTTTTTTTCGTCCTCTTCAAGTCCAATGTAAACAAGTTCTTGATAAGCCGTTCCTCTTAAGTAATCCCATTTACAAAATTTATACTTCTAACGATTACAATGATATTGTCCCATTGACTACTGTACACTCTTTAAACCCTCGAGTGGGCTCTGGGCATTGATAAGTAGTGATTCCTTTGTAAAACAAAAAATATTTCAATACTTTGATGGTGAATCTATAGTCAGTCTGTGCTAGTTTTACTTTTCATTTCAAAATACACGCATTAATAAAACTGTCTTGAAAACTCTCTCTGCTAATTTTCCTTGCGATATTCGTTTTCAGCATACCTGAACAAACTGAGGGTTGGCCCCTTTCATATGCCACCCATTCAACATGGTCGCCAGTGATTTACAGTTCAAAATACACGCATTAATAAAACTAGCTCCGAAACAATTTGTCTCTGCTAATTTTCCTTGCGATATTCGTTTTCAGCATACCTGAACAAACTGAGGGTTGGCCCCTTTCATATGCCGCCCGCTCAACATGGTCGCCAGTGATTTACATTTCAAAATACACGCATTAATAAAACTAGCTCCAAAAATATTTCTCTCTGTTCACCCGTAGTTGGTGTTTAAAGAACGCGATCAGATCTTGATCAGAAAAAGACAACACCCCCCGGCAACCTTGCAGACGCGACGTCCAAATCACCATTCTCGCCACGGCCAGGATCGTAACGTAGACCATTTGTCTTTCCCGGTCCCACGGCGGCCTCACGTTGTCCACCACATTGGATACAGTAATTGGGCGAGAATGCTCAGGATCGATGCGAGCCGTCACTCCGCTGACATACGACCAGTACTGGCGGAGTTCGCGGCAATCGAAGAAAGAGTGATCTGTAGTTTCTACGGCCGTTGTCCCACAACGGGGACAATCAGGCGACTCCAAAAACCCGGAACTGCATTGTATGTTGTTGAGTGGAAGTGCATTTCGGGCCAATCGCCAGGTCAGAGAGAACTCTGAATTGTTCAGATGACTCGAACCTGGCGCCCAGCTCCACACGGAGCGGATCTCACTCTGCTGCCAGCCCAAACGCGCGCATAGCGGGTCGTCAGCGGCCCCCTTCACTAGATCCCTGTGGAGTTCCCTACGGGTAGCAGTCACAAGGTCACTGGACCTTGGTAGTCGTTTTAGCGCGGCTCGGCACTCTTTCATGTAGGCAGATTCTCCCCGCGGCCTGCGACGGCTCTCGATGGAAGGGTCGAGAACGAGGTCGGGGAAGGCGGCAGTAACCACGGGGTGCCACGGTTGGTCTTCCTGCATATAGTGGCTCAGGAAGGCCAGCCTCTCAGCATCTCGATGACACTTCAAGTCCGGCATTCCCAAGCCTCCCTCACACGGACGTTGAATACAGACCTGTCTGCTCACCCAGTGTCTTCCTCTGTCCCAAAGGAGCGAGGACAAGAGTTCGACAAGAGCTACACTTTGATCTTGACCAAAAGTAACATTGGCGAAACGAAATCTTTTTATTGAACAATAAAGGGGAAGTAACTAGCAACGGATTGTGCACGTCATCTAAGGGAGGTAACTCTAAAACCAATTGTATAACAATTTTTAAACTTATAATCAAAGTAAAAACGAAACCTTAATTTTATGATTAATCAGTTAAGTATATAATAAAGGAATAAAGGTGCTTGTGCAGTTTAGCAAACGCATCAAAATACGAAGATAAAGAAAAATATTTATGATGTACGTGCCAGTTATGGAATGAAGTTATCATTTTAAAATTCCGGGCATTCCGGCATATCCCTCGAGACATTTCATTGTTTTTTTTGTTTTGTTTTGTTTGTTTTTTTACATAGGCATCAGTGATGAGGCCACTCAAGGATAAGGGTTAAAGAGTGTACAGTAGCAATTGGACAATATAGTAATCATTAGTAATGAAAATTTGGTAAATTGGAACGGCTCATCAAGAACTTATTTACTTTAGACTTGAACACAACCATATTGTAGTCAGCCGGAAAGCAGGAAAACGGAAGACAATTCCACAGGTGTGCAGTTCTAAGAAAGAAGCTTTGTTCATGGAATCTACGTTTAGGTTTAGGCACAGATAAAGAGTGGGGAAAATTATTGATAGTGTTTACAGCTAGACGAGTGTTTCTTGTGAAAGTTTGGCGAGGGGGGACCATAGATTGAAGCATAACCTCCCCTGTTTTCTAGACGGTGATAGACGATTCGGCGTCCCCTGACGAAACATATTCCAACAGATATTATGTAATATATGATACGTAATATCATAGTATCATTTTTAATTATTTATTAACATCTTATATGAAAATAAGTGGAACAGTGGAATGGAACACTGGAACACTATGAACAATATGAACAATTCTTATTTTTATTTTTTAAAAATGCGTAATTTCATTCCTTGTTAAGTTAACTTTCTATTTTAACATTATTTAAAGTAAATAAATATTGAAACATTATTTAATATTAAATATTGAAACATTATTTAAAGTAAATAAATATTTTTTTACAAAAAATATAATTCTTACACTAAACTACTTATGACAATACAAATACTACTATTACTAATAATAATAATAATAATAATAATAATAATAATAATAATAATGAGGGAAGACGTGGCTGGTTACCTTTAATGCATCTAAAACCAAACTCCTGTCCTTGCATCATTGCTCTGATCCCCATCTGGCATCAATTGGGATGGGTGGCTCTCGTCTGGGAGAGGCCCCGTGTTTTGACAAGCTTCTGGGTTTGACCTTTACTCCTGATCTGAAATGGAACACGTACATCAAGTCTGTTGCCAAGGCCGCTGGAAAGATGGTGGGATCCTTCTACCACTCCAGAAGATATCTCACTACTGATGCAATTCTCTATCTATATAAAAGCCAAGTACGTCCAAGGATGGAATACTACTGCCATATCTGGGCAGGAGCTGCTAAAAACAGCCTATCCTGCCTTGACAGAGTACAAAATAGACTTTGTGGCTTAGTGGGGGATGCCCTTTTCTCTACCCTTCAACATCTCTCCCACAGAAGAGACGTTGCGAGCCTGTCTTTGTTTTATCGTTTGGCAAATGCTCATCTGAGATCCAATCTCTGGTCACCCCTCGCCAATCTTTCACGAAAAACACCCGTCTAGCTAAAACCACTATCAGTAATTTCCCCCACTCTTTATCTGTGCCTAAATCAAAACGTAGATTCCATGAAAAAAGCTTCTTTCTTAGAAGTGCACGCCCGTGGAACTCTCTTCCGTTTGCCCGTTTCCCACCTGACTACAACTTGGATGTCTTCAAGTCCAACATAAAAAAATTCCTAATTAATCGCCCCCTTAAGTAAGACACTTTATCAAATCTTCAATACCAACTATTCCTACGATATGATATTATCCCATTGATTACTGTAAACACAATAACCCTTATCCCCGAGTGGCTTCCGAGCCTTGATAAATGGTGATCCCTATGTAAAAAAAAAAAAAAAATTCAAACAAGTAAAATATTTGTTTATTTCCAAAAATTACGTTGTGATTTGGTTTCATGCGCATTTGATGCGTATTTTATTTTTAGAATCGTTAAAAACGGGCAAAAATTATAGAAAAATTGGTCCGGACAGACAGACAAAAAGAAATATAATACAGATGTCCTTTTTTATATTTTACAGGCGTGACGTTGGCCGAGCCTACACCTCCATCGCTGAACTGTACATCTCGCAATGATGGTGTTTATTGGTGGGGATGCCGGGCCTATCAAGTCTGTCGACAGGGAAGAGAGCAATTGATCAGCTGCGATCGAGGGGAAGCTTACGACCCAAACCAGCAATCTTGCCAACCGTATGTATTTATGTATTTACTAGCGGATATATATTTACTAGTGGGTGTATATTTACTAGGGGATGTATATTTACTAGTGAGTATGTTTATGAGTGGATGTATATTTACTAGTGGATGTATATTTACTAGTGGGTGTATATTTACTAGTGGGTGTATATTTACTAGTGAGTATGTTTATGAGTGGATGTATATTTACTAGTGGGTGTATATTTACTAGGGGATGTATATTTACTAGTGAGTATGTTTATGAGTGGATGTATATTTACTAGTGGGTGTATACTTACGAGGGATATATATTTACTAGTGGATGTATATTTACTAGTGGATGTATATTTACTAGTGGGTGTATATTTACTAGTTGATGTATATTTACTAGTGGGTGTATATTTACTAGTGGGTGTATATTTACTAGTGAGTATGTTTATGAGTGGATGTATATTTACTAGTGGATGTATATTTACTAGTGGGTGTATATTTACTAGTGAGTATGTTTACGAGTTGATGTATATTTACTAGTGGGTGTATATTTACAAGTGAGTATATTTACTAGTTATTGTATATTTACTACTGGGTGTATATTTACGAGTAAGTATGTTTTATGAGTGGATGTATATTTACTAGTGGTGTATATTTACTAGTGAGTGTATATTTACGAGTGGATGTATATTTACTAGTGGGTGTATATTTACTAGTGGGTGTATATTTACGAGTGGGTGTATATTTAGTAGTAGTTGTATATTTACTAGTGGATGTATATTTACTAGTGGATGTATATTTACTAGTGAGTATGTTTTATGAGTGGATGTATATTTACTAATGGGTGTATATTTACTAGTGGGTGTATATTTACGAGTGGATGTATATTTACTAGTGAGTATGTTTACGAGTGGGTGTATATTTACTAGTGGGTGTATATTTATGAGTGGGTGTATACTTACTAGTGGGTGTATATTTACTAGTCAGTATGATTATGAGTGGATGTATATTTACTAGTGAGTATATCTACTAGTGGGTGTATAGTTACTACTGGGTGTATGCCTACTAGTGAGTGTATATTTACTAGTAAGTATGTTTTATGAGTGGATGTATATTTACTAATGGGTGTATATTTACTAGTTGGTGTATATTTACTAGTGGGTATATATTTAGTAGTTGGTGTATATTTTTTTACACAGTGGTCACCACTTATCAAGGCCCGGAAGCCACTCAGGGATAAGGGTTATTGCAAGTACATTACGTTAGTGCGGAGATTTGATGAAGTGTTTACTTAAGGGGCGGTTCATTAGGAATTTGTGAACATTGGATTTGAAGACATCCAAGTTGTAGTCAGGTGGGAAGCAGGCAAACGCAACAGAGTTCCACAGGCGTGCAGTTCTAAGAAAGAAGCTTTGTTCATGGAATCCACGTTTTGATTTAGACACAGATAAAGAGTGGGGGAAATTTTTCACAGTGGATTCAGCTAGACGGGTGTTTTTCGTGAAATATTGGCGAGAGGGGACCAGAGATTGGAGTTCAGATGAGCACTTGCCATGGAAATAAGGATAAAACAAGGATAGGCTCGCAACGTCTCTTCTATGAGAGAGAGGTTGCAGGGTAGAGAAAAGGGTATCCCCCACTAAGCCACAAAGTCTATTTTGTACTCTGTCAAGGCAGGATAGGCTGTTTTTAGCAGCTCCTGCCCAGATATGGCAGCAGTATTCCATCCTTGGACGTACTTGGCTTTTATATAGATAGTTTAATAGATATTGAGTGTATATTTATTAGCGAGTATGTTTACGAGTGGATGTATATTTACTAGTGGGTGTATATTTACGAGTGGATGTATATTTATTAGTGAGTATTTTTACGAGTGGATATATATTTACTAGTGGGTGTATATTTACGAGTGGATGTATATTTACTAGTGAATGTATATTTACTAGTGAATGTATATTTACGAGTGTATGTATATTTACTAGTGGGCACATATTTACTAGTGGGTGTATATTTACGAGTGGATGTATATTTATTAGTGAGTATTTTTACGAGTGGATATATATTTACTAGTGGGTGTATATTTACGAGTGGATGTATATTTACTAGTGAATGTATATTTACTAGTGAATGTATATTTACTAGTGTATGTATATTTACTAGTGGGCACATATTTACTAGTGGGTGTATATTTACGAGTGGATGTATATTTATTAGTGAGTATTTTTACGAGTGGATATATATTTACTAGTGGGTGTATATTTACGAGTGGATGTATATTTACGAGTGGATGTATATTTACTAGTGGGCATATATTTACTAGTGGGTGTATATTTACGAGTGGATGTATATTTATTAGTCGATGTATATTAACTGGTGGATGTATATTTACTAGTGAATATATACAAATGTTGAATTTTTATGTTCTCTCTTATAAGTGACTAGCCTTGGTGCTCAGCATTGCCCGGGTGTTTGGAGGTGTATATTGAGCATAAAAAAGTTGTAGTAGGCAGGCAGGATCGAACCCATGACGCAAAGGCAGAAAAGAATGTGGAGGTGTATGTAGGCGTGTTGGTTGAACAAAAAAAAAAGGAAAATTGCAAGTGCAATAAAAAAACAAAAATAGGCGTAGTAAGCAGGCTCGAACCCGTGATGTTCCAGAGGAAAAAGAGGTGAAAAAAAAACAGTCGTATCGGTGTGCCTACCGTGGTTGTGACGTCGTGGGTCGAGGGTTGAATTTGCAAAAAATGTCAGCAAAAAAACGACCTCCCCTGTAGAAAACTACCCAGTTGAGGCTGAATGAATTAATGTTTTTGTCCAATTTTTCGATATTTGTCGTCCGAAGGGTGGAGCTTCAAAATGATACCAATCTTGTGAAAATCCGTCGCCTCTATCGAAAGCTTTTGCGAGACATACATACATACATACATTTAAACAGTATATATGCTGATGACACCACACTCTATAACAGGCACGAGAGGAAAACAAATGAACACCTATCTAAAGAAATGGCAGAAACACTAGAGGATGACCTCCAATCTGTAGTGCAATGGGGACAAAAATGGATGGTCACGTTCAATGCCGCCAAGACTAAACTAGATTCATTAAATAATTACAAGAAACCTTCTCTACGACCTATAGCAATGGCCAACGACTCTTTATCTGAGAGTACAAACTCCTTAGCCTAACGTTCACAGGAAACATGAGTTGGAACAATTAAATTGAAGGCATCGCCAGGGCCGCTGCAAAGAAGGTGGGCTCTCTCTACCGTGCTAGAAAACTACTAACACCCGATAAGGCCACCATTCGCCCATGTATGGAGTATTGCTGTCATATTTGGGCTGGTGCATCTGCTACTCGTCTCTCGCTCCTTGACAAGGTTCAAAAGAGAGTTGCAAATCTGATAGGTCCTGAACTGGTATCTAAGCTTCAGCCTCTGTCCCATCGACGAAACGTTGCATCCCTCTGCCTGTTCTACAAGTATTTTAATGGTGAATGCTCTGACGAACTGCAGACACTTGTGCCCCCACGACGTGAACACCCTCGACAAGCCTGACAGGCTGCTAAATCCCACCCCCACACTGTAGAAATCCCTAGATGTAAAAGATATTTCTACTCCAGTAGTTTCTTCCCCAGAACCGCTAGACTTTGGAATTCCATTCCAGGTCCCTGCTTCCCCAATTGTACTGACGTGCAGAAGTTCAAGTGCAACGTGAACCGACATCTTGCTGCCCAAATCCCTACATAGTACCCCAGTAGTTGTTGCCCCTGATAGTAACCCCCTACACCAAAGTGGCAATTTGCTTTGTTTGGGGTGAAAATGTAATAAAAAAAAACAGACAGAGGAGATGAAAAAGCTAAACAAACCGAATAAAGTTTTTTTTTTATACACAGACATAACAGGGAAGAATAGACACTCATAGAAATAAACATATAATTTCTAGAACAAAATCAAAAATAAATTATCACAAATTTAATAAATAATACTTGGTTGACATTTCCTTTGCTGCTTTTAGCATTATGACCCTTTTAGGCATCGCATTGATCAGTTGGCGACAGTGTCTGAAATTTCGTGAAAACTATTGAATAATTCCACCTGCTATCTTTCGAAGCTTATAACTTCTCGAAAAATGTAATTTAAGCCCTAATTTTTTTTTTCAATTAAAAGAGCAAGGACCAAGGTTTCATTAAAAACAAAAACAAAAAAAAAACAAACAACGTGGGTTTTTTAAAAAAAAAGGTTTTAAACTTCGGACTTTACTGGTAAATTTCTAAAAAACACTACTTTTTTTGTTTTAAATTTGAATATATTATTTATTGATATTTTATCTTCAATCTGTGATATATAAAACTTTGGTACATAAATTAATTATTTACTTTTTAATAGACATTTCAAAATGGGGTGGGCGTGAATTAAAAAAAAATCTTTTGTCTAAAATATTATATTCGATTTATTGGAAAGAGCATAACATTTCACTGAAAATATCGTAAAAATTGAATCAATAGAAAAATTGTGATAGATTTTTAAAGTTTAAAAATTGAAAAATACTGAACTCCTAACATTCAATTAATTTCATTACTATTTTTTTTTAAATATTTCTATTACTTTTTATACAACTTTAATAGTTTATTTTGGAAGTATAATCCATAAAGAAAATAAACAATCCACCTTTAAAAGAGAAATTGCGAGTTTTTTATATTTTATTCGCAGTTTCGTGTTAGGGGTGTCAAAAATTCCTACAAAAATTCTGATACACCTAGTGTCTGACGCAATAATGCAAAAAGTTCAGGCTTAGTAGATGGCTTCCTTTTTTTCGGAAGTTCTTGTCTAATATGCCCCAACGGTTTCAATTGGGTTCATACGCGGGAACTGACTTCGACATAGAAGTTTATTAATCCCAGTTTGGTTCAACCAAGGGAGTTAATTTGGTTCATTTTACCACTTGATAATATTCGTAGGATGTCTTCATGTAATATTTAAACATATTTAGCAGAATTGCTGTTTCCTTCGCACTCCACTTTTCTTGTCTCTTGTTTTTTTGTTTTTTTTTTCATAACGTCATACCATCGAATTTATTTTAATCATGTATATATACTAGCATTTCAGCCCGGCGTTGCCCGGGTGTTTTGAGGTGTATGTTTTTTTGTTGGTTTTTTTTACACAGTGATCACCACTTATCAAGGCCCGGAAGCCACTCATGGATAAGGGTTATTGCAAGTACATTACGTTAGTGTGGAGATTTGATGAAGTGTTTAATTAAAGGGGCGGTTCATTAGGAATTTGTTAACATTGGACTTGAAGACATCCAAGTTGTAGTCCAGAGGGAAGCAGGCAGACGGAACATGTTGAGCCAAATCGATTAAAAAGCTTGCCCTATCTCTGAATACCCTTTATGTAAAAGTTCAAATGTTTAGACCAGAAATTGTCTGAGTAATTTGGTAGAAACTGCAATTTTTTTTTATTACTTTGTCCCCTATTATGACACCTTAACATTTAATATTTTGTGATGAAATCAAGTTATTAAGTTAGATCCATGTCCAAGGAACCTATATCTCTAATTTCAAGTGTTTAGACCCAAAATTGTCAGAGGAGTTTGGTAGAGTTCTCAAAGGTTAAATCGTTGAACTTTGACCCCTTAACAGCCAAATTTCTGGCCGAAAACCCATCACAAAGATTTTCCCAAATCCCCATACCTTGTATATCAAATTTCGAGTCTGTAGATTGAAAATTGACAGCTATTGTGTAGGGAAATGTACACAGACAGAAAGACAGACAGACACACAGACTTTCACTTTTATAGATATATAGATATACTAGCATTTAAGCCCGGCGTTGCCTGGGTGTTTTGGGGTGTATGCTGAGCAAAACAAAAAAAAACGGTCAATTTTTTTAACTTTGACCCCTATTATGACCCTTTAAAATTTATTGTTTAGGGCTCAAGGAATCTATATCTAAAATTTTACGTGTTTAGACCCAAAATTGTAGGAGTTTGGTAGAGTTCTCAAAGGTCAAATCGTTGAACTTTGACCCCTTAATCGCCAAATTTCTGACCGAAAACCAAACACATCGATTTTCCGAAATCTCGGTACCCTGTATATCAAATTTCGAATCTGTAGGCTTAAAATTGACAGAGTTATTGTGTAGGGAAATGTACACATACACACACTTTCATATATATATATACATATATATATATATATATATATATATATATATATGTGTACTCCTATAAATTCTTTTCTTTTTCTTTTCTTTTTTGTGTGCGTATATTGATATTCATATTAAACCCCCTTTCTCTATTTTATTTAAAAAGAAAATACAACTTTATTATATAGATGGGTCGTGGAATTGCATTCATCTAAAAAAGATGTAGCTAATTTGCATATACTTTGAAGTATTCATTTTAATTAATTCCCTATTAGTTTTTTTTCGGTTTTCTTATGGAATGGTCATCTTTAGTTAACTATTACGTGTAATTATATTCATGCAGATATTCTACATGGTTTATACTTGCGTAATATTTACGTAAAAAGCTTACAGTAAACACCAAACTCTTTCCATATATATTTATGTTTACGTATATATTTTTGTTGAAAACTTTGTGCCTACCAAACTCCTTCTAGAGTTTTTGGTCTACAAACACGAAACTTCATATATAAGCTATTTGAATCCATACGAAATTTTATATTTGGGTTTTAGCCCGGAAAAATCGGTGCAAAAGCGTGAAAAAATTTTTTTTAAATGAAATTTGCCAGGTGAAGGTCGAACGCCGTCATTACGAATGCATAACGTAGTAGCTATTGGTTAATTTTAATTTTTAGCCTTGCAGCAAACATGTCTTCATAGCCCAGTCATTAAAAATAAATCGTGAACAAGCATTTTGGTTTCGATTCTCGGTGGTGACGCACGAGTCTTTATTTTTATTTTTTTAAACTTTTTAAATCATTGCTATATATGGCGTCCAATATAATATAATATAAATCTCACCTGTCTGTTTAAATGTGTGTATGTATGTGTGCATGTTTGTCTGCCTGAAACTTTCGACAGAGGCGGCGGATTTTTATGATTTTATATATATATAAAGAGAAAGAAAATTAAAACCGTAAATCGAACTTTACAACCAAAATTTATTGTTCGACTGAATACTCCAAAAAACAATTTACAAAGTCCTTATTCAGCGGAGTTTCAAAGAATTCTATTCTTGTTATCTTCTCATCAGAGGACATAAAGAAATCAGCAAATTATATTTGTAGCAATGCTACAACTAGCTAGTTAAGGCATTAAGTGAAACCGCAATTTATTGTAGTTATAAATTGCCAAATAAAAAAAATATATATTGGATATGTAAAAAACTAATATAAAAACAAACTGCACATAATATTTCAGCTTGAATGAAACTCCTCTACAGTTGATCAAAAATGCAAAATAGTTCTTTAGATAGAATGTATTCCAAAATAAGTCCAACGTGACGATGCATATAATCCGATTGGAAAGTTTTCAAAAATCCGATTGGAAAGTTTACAAAACAGCTGAAATAATGAAAATTGTTTTTTTTCTGGGCAGTGTAGTAGTCCGAAGAGAAGTCTGTCCCTAGTCAAACGGGACCTAATAGTAAGAAGAAAAAAGCTCAATACACAATAGAGAGTAGAGCTTATTATATATATATATATATATATATATATATATATATATATATATAAGAGAAAGAAAATTAAAACTGTAAGTTGAACTTTACAATCAAAATTTATTGTTCGACTGAATACTCCAAAAAGCAATTCTTATAAGTATATATACATATATATATATATATATATATATATATATATATATATATATATGTATATATATATAATACGTCTTTTTATATTCCTTTTCCATTTTTCCGTAGCATCTTCACTGTCCCGCCACCTTGTGGTCTTGAGCTGCAGTGTCCGAGTGGAAAGTCCGGAGCCCATCGTTTCCCGGATACAGAAAATGGACCAAGTCCTTGCTCGTTTTTCTATACCTGCCTTGATGGGTCATTTCTGGGCCACCAACAATGCGTTGAAGGTTGGTCAATTATTATTATTATTATTACTATTATTATTGTGATGTATGAATAATTAACGAGGGCGAACACAGTAACAGTTAAATAAATACGAAACTAACAAATATACATTAAAAAAAAAATATCTTTGCTCAACTGCTGGACCATATTCTCCGAGTGTTTGTATCTGTTTTATTATTTGCTCCTCAACTGAGCAAATTAGGCACAAGGTCGTTTTTTCATGTAGAGAGTGTAGGGGAGGGGTACCAGCTTCCCCGGGGGTGGGGGAACTGGATAGTGAGTGACAATTGGTATGAAGGGTTTCCCCTACATTGACCAATAACTGATTTCTACAAGAGCAATGGTCTTATATGTGGGGTTGCCCCTCCCAGATATGGTCTTTGATTGGTGCCAAGCCCCCGCAGGAACCGGGCCGAGTTCTGCATGCTATGTAGGTAGCTGAACAGCAAGATGTGTGTTCAAATTTGAATTTCTGCATGTCAGTACAGTTGGAGAAGCAGGAACCCAGAAGAGAATTTCAGAGTCTAGCAGATCTGGGGAAGAAACTATTAGAGTCGAAGGTTTTCTTGCATCTAGGGATCTCTACTGTGTAGGGTGGGATTTTGTTGCTTGCCAAGTTTGTCAGAGGTATTAACGTTGATACAAGAGCTTGTAGTTCGTCGGAGCATCCACGATTAAAATACTTGTAAAACAGGCAGAGATGCGACATTTCATCGATGGAACAGACGTTGAAGCTTAGATGACAGTTCAGGACCTATCAGGTTGGCGACTCTCTTTTGAACCCTGTCCAGGAGAGAGAGAATAGTAGCAAATGCACCAGCCCAAAGGTAACAACAGTACTTCATACATGGGCGAATGGTGGCCATCAAAGACCATATGTGGGGTTTCCCCACATATGGTCTTTGATTTCAGTATCTGCTGGAACAGATACTACATGTTGACTGACTTGACTATTCTATTTTATAATGAACAAAAGGTCATGTTGGGAAGAGATTAAATTTTTCAAAAGTGCAAATGAATTGTTCTTTTAAAATTTATATTAAAAAATTATTCAGAAGAATAAGTAAATGAACTGATAACTTGATAACTATCTTTTTCATTTCTTCCTGCATTGTATCGAATTACATCAACCGCCCATGAATTGATAACTGAGAACAGGTTGCTACCATTCAGACTAGATTTCAAGAGCCTCCTTATATCTTTTTTACACAGTGGTCACCACTTATCAAGGCCCGGAAGCCACTCAGGGATAAGGGTTATTGCAAGTACATTACGTTAGTGCGGAGAGTTGATGAAGTGTTTACTTAAGGGGGCGGTTCATTAGGAATTTGTTAACGTTGGACTTGAACACATCCAAGTTGTAGTCAGGTGGGAAGCAGACAGACGGAACAGAGTTCCACAGGCGTGCAGTTCTAAGAAAGAAGCTTTGTTCATGGAATCCGCGTTTTGATTTAGGCACAGATAAAGAGTGGGGGAAATTTTTCACAGTGGATTCAGTTAGACGGGTGTTTTTCATGAACGATTGGCGAGGGGGGGAACAGAGATTGGAGTTCAGACGAGCACCTGCCATGGAAATAACGATAAAATAAGGATAGGCTCGCAACGTGTCTTCTGTGGGAGAGAGGTTGCAGGGTATATATATATTTTGTTGTTGGGAGAGAGGTTGCAGGGTGTATATATATATATATATATATATATATATATATATATATATATATATATATATATATATTATTCAAACACTACCGTCTAACATTTACCCATATATTCAAACACTACCGTTTAACAAGGTAGTGTTTGAATACATGGTTAAGTGGTAGTTTTAGTTATTTAGATCTGCTTTAAAGCTTCACCGCTCACTCATTTTTCGACCAAATTTCAAACAATTATTACAGTTTATAGATAACCTTCTCAGGGGCGTGCAATAAGTAATGCCCCTGACCCACTTCTCCTTGTCTGATCTAGCTGAAATTTTGCATGTGCAATGATTTATATCTCTACGGGTTATGTGGCAAATTACAGCTCTGAACTAATTGTGGTTTCTGTTTTACAGGTGTTTGAACTGAGTCAGGTGAGGTGTGGTTGGAGATTGTGCAACTCTTGCCACACAGATTTCCCCCGCAGGCACCATTACAGTGGGTATCCATAGTCTGTCAAGACTGAAGGAGGTCACACATTATAGAGTTTTGATTTCAAAAGTAAAAATAAAAATGTACTTGGGGGCCATCAGCTAGAATCGAAACCTAAACTGTAGCATTCAAAGCTGGTGACGTTACCACTGTACCAACGTGACACGCATATAAACTGATTAAAAATTAAAAATAAACTAAGATGAATTTACAAAATGTTTAACGATTTTTTTTTCAATTTTGACGCATTTTTGACCCCATAAAAAAATCAATTATTTGAACCCTCTAGCGCCGCTCTGAGACTTTTAATTTCGGAGGAGATAGAGTTTGAAAATATGCAGACAGACAGACAGACATATATCGTTTTATATATGAGATTTTACCTTTCGATTTAATTATTGTTGTTTCTTCATAATTTTGCAGGGACGGTGTTTGATGAGAGGAGCCAACTGTGCAATTGGCCACGGAATGTTTACCCTCCATGCGGGACGAAGGTAGACAATGGGAATGGTAACAATTGGGGCAATGGAGGACAGAATGGTGGAAATAATGGAGGTTGGGGTAATGGAGGACAGAACGGAGGAAACAACGGAGGCTGGGGTAATGGAGGACAGAACGGAGGAAATAATGGAGGAAATAATGGCAGCTGGGGTAATGGGGGACAGAATGGAGGACAGAATGGGGGAAATAACGGAGGTTGGGGCAATGGGGGACAGAATGGAGGACAGAACGGAGGAAATAATGGCGGCTGGGGTAATGGGGGACAGAATGGAGGACAGAATGGGGGAAATAACGGAGGTTGGGGCAATGGGGGACAGAACGGAGGAAATAATGGAGGAAATAACGGTGGCTGGGGTAATGGAGGACAGAATGGAGGAAACAACGGAGGCTGGGGCAATGGAGGACAGAACGGTGGGAATACCGGTGGACAGACTGGGGGTCAGACTGGCGGACAAACTGGGCGAGGCATTTATGGTAACCGTGGTTAATGTAACCTAATACGATGCTTAAATTTGGATTTTTACGTTTTATTAGCAAAATATGTGTTCCCTCCGGAGAGCGCATATCTCTGCTAGTTTAACAATTTACAAAAGGCGAATACACCTGAAAATGTTATTTTTATTTATTTTTAATGGCAATCACAAACAACTGCATAAAAAATCTGCTACTTATATGAAAAATAAAATAAAAAATAAACTTACAACTCAATAAGACTTGTCAGTTGTTTATTTCAAATGTTTTTTGTTTTTTTTAAGAATTATGCAAATTAGATATTTCGTTTAGTTAGCGCACTTTCTCACTCTCTCTCTCTCTGTCTGTCTCTCTCTCTCTCTCTCTGTATATATATATATATATATATATATATATATATACTAGCAAAAGTACCCGTCGTTGACTGGATTCAAACACAGCCTACAGAAAATGGACTCTGATCAATGAAAGTATAATAGGTTATGAAAAGGAAGGGTTGTAAATTTGGGTTGAATTTGGGGGTATCAAAACCAAAGTAAAATATGATGAAAGTAAAAATAAAATAGATAAACCCCAGAATTTATTATACCATACCTGTTCACACTGAAACACTTATCACAGTAGTCTGTGGATCTATATTAAAAAACCTTGTTAAACTTTGTGACATATTTCCATTCTATGGAGGTCAGGCGCGAACGAACACTCCATAATTTTATTATACCATATTTCTTCAAACTGAAACATAATTATCAAAGTATACTTACGCAAATAGATATGAAAAGTCTTTATTAAAGTTTGTGCCTATTTCCATTCTATGGAGGCCATGCGCGAACGCAGACCCCACAATTTTATTATACCATCCCTATTTAATTAAACATACTTATCAAAGTATTATTATATACATCTATATCAAAAACACTTGTAAACGTTTTTTTTTATTTTTTATTTCCATACTTTGTGGACCAGGCGCGAACGCAGAACCCACAATTTTAATGAATCACCGTTCTGCCAGATCAAACATATCCATTCCTGTGTTTCGATACATCTTCTATCATTATACGCAATCAATTTTTTAAAATAGTCAACCATATAGGAGCCTATTCGTAACCACACACACACACACACACACACACACACACACACACATTCAGCTTAATATTATACTAGCGGGGGTACCCGGCGTTGCTCGGGTGTTTGTAGGTGTGTGTGGTGTTAAATAAAAAAGAACCCGGGGGGGGATCAAACCCGAAGCCCTGAGGCGAAGCTTGAAAATAAAATCGGTCAGCCAGAATGAGTTAGTGAAAGATGTTTGAATTTATTTAAGAACCAAATTGACAGGTGCGCGGCCAGAAGTCGTAGGTTTGTTTGTTATAAGCAAAGTAAAAAAAGAAAACAACGTTAACACTAAGCGGAAAAAAAACACAAAAAAAACTAACGTAAGGCAAACGAACGATGAAAACAGAAATTGAACACATGAAAAATGGCTTAAATAAATAAGCCTGTTTCGATATTAAAATTTAAAAAATCGGTGGGTACCCGGATGTTTTTGGGTGTGTGGTCGGGGGTGGATAAGGGAAGTCCAAACAAGAGGGGATGTGTGTATAGGTAGATGAGAATCCTATAGACCAAGGGAAGTCAACGTGTATTCAATTGAAAATTTCTAAGTCCAAACAAGAGGGGATGTAGGTATAGGTAGATGAGAATCCTATAGACCAAGGCAAGTCAACGTGTATTCAATTGAAAATTTCTAAGTCCAAACAAGAGGGGATGTAGGTATAGGTAGATGAGAATCCTATAGACCAAGGCAAGTCAACGTGTATTCAATTGAAAATTTCTAAGTCCAAACAAGAAGGGATGTAGGTATAGGTAGATGAGAATCCTATAGACCAAGGAAAGTAAACGTGAATTCAATTGAAAATTTCTAAGTCCAAACAAGAAGGGATGTAGGTATAGGTAGATGAGAATCCTATAGACCAAGGCAAGTCAACGTGTATTCAATTGAAAATTTCTAAGTCAAAACAAGAGGGGATGTAGGTATAGGTAGATGAGAATCCTATAGACCAAGGCAAGTAAACGTGTATTCAATTGAAAATTTCTAAGTCCAAACAAGAGGGGATGTAGGTATAGGTAGATGAGAATCCTATAGACCAAGGCAAGTCAACGTGTATTCAATTGAAAATTTCTAAGTCCAAACAAGAGGGGATGTAGGTATAGGTAGATGAGAATCCTATAGACCAAGGCAAGTAAACGTGTATTCACTTGAAAATTTCTAAATCCAAACAAGAGGGGATGTAGCTATAGGTAGATGAGAATCCTATAGACCAAGGCAAGTCAACGTGTATGCAATTGAAAAATTCTAAGTCCAAACAAGAGGGGATGTGGGTATAGGTAGATGAGAATCCTATAGACCAAGGGAAGTCAACGTGTATTCAATTGAAAATTTCTAAGTCCAAATAAAAGGGGATGTAGGTATAGGTAGATGAGAATCCTATAGACCAAGGCAAGTAAACGTGTATTCACTTGAAAAATTCTAAGTCCAAACAAGAGGGGATGAAGGTATAGGTAGATGAGAATCCTATAGACCAAGGCATCTCAGAGTGTATTCAATTGAAAATTTCTAAGTCAAAACAAGAGCGGATGTAGGTATAGGAAGATGAGAATCCTATAGACCAAGGCAAGTCAACGTGTATTCAATTGAAAATTTCTAAGTCCAAACCAAAGGGGATGTAGATATAGGTAGATGAGAATCCTATAGACCAAGGCAAGTCAACGTGTATTCAATTGAAAATTTCTAAGTCCAAACAAAAGGGGATGTAGGTATAGGTAGATGAGAATCCTATAGACCAAGGCAAGTCAACGTGTATTCAATTGAAAATTTCTAAGTCCAAACAAAAGGGGATGTAGATATAGGTAGATGAGATTCCTATAGACCAAGGCAAGTCAACGTGTATTCAATTGAAAATTTCTAAGTCCAAACAAGAGGGGATGTAGGTATAGGTAGATGAGAATCCTATAGACCAAGGCATCTCAACGTGTATTCAATTGAAAATTTCTAAGTCCAAATAAAAGGGAATGTAGGTATAGGTAGATGAGAATCCTATAGACCAAGGCAAGACAACGTGTATTCACTTGAAAATTTCTAAGTCCAAACAAGAGGGGATGTGGGTATAGGTAGATGAGAATCCTATAGACCAAGGGAAGTCAACGCGTATTCAATTTAAAATTTCTAAGTCCAAATAAAAGGGGATGTAGGTATAGGTAGATGAGAATCCTATAGACCAAGGCAAGTAAACGTGTATTCACTTGAAAAATTCTAAGTCCAAACAAGAGGGGATGAAGGTATAGGTAGATGAGAATCCTATAGACCAAGGCATCTCAGAGTGTATTCAATTGAAAATTTCTAAGTCAAAACAAGAGGGGATGTAGGTATAGGTAGATGAGAATCCTATAGACCAAGGCAAGTAAACGTGTATTCAATTGAAAATTTCTAAGTCCAAACAAGAGGGGATGTAGGTATAGGTAGATGAGAATCCTATAGACCAAGGCAAGTCAACGTGTATTCAATTGAAAATTTCTAAGTCCAAACAAGAGGGGATGTAGGTATAGGTAGATGAGAATCCTATAGACCAAGGCAAGTAAACGTGTATTCACTTGAAAATTTCTAAGTCCAAACAAGAGGGGATGTAGCTATAGGTAGATGAGAATCCTATAGACCAAGGCAAGTCAACGTGTATGCAATTGAAAAATTCTAAGTCCAAACAAGAGGGGATGTGGGTATAGGTAGATGAGAATCCTATAGACCAAGGGAAGTCAACGTGTATTCAATTTAAAATTTCTAAGTCCAAATAAAAGGGGATGTAGGTATAGGTAGATGAGAATCCTATAGACCAAGGCAAGTAAACGTGTATTCACTTGAAAAATTCTAAGTCCAAACAAGAGGGGATGAAGGTATAGGTAGATGAGAATCCTATAGACCAAGGCATCTCAGAGTGTATTCAATTGAAAATTTCTAAGTCAAAACAAGAGGGGATGTAGGTATAGGTAGATGAGAATTCTATAGACCAAGTCAAGTCAACGTGTATTCAATTGAAAATTTCTAAGTCAAAACAAGAGGGGATGTAGGTATAGGTAGATGAGAATCCTATAGACCAAGGCAAGTAAACGTGTATTCAATTGAAAATTTCTAAGTCCAAACAAGAGGGGATGTAGGTATAGGTAGATGAGAATCCTATAGACCAAGGCAAGTCAACGTGTATTCAATTGAAAATTTCTAAGTCCAAACAAGAGGGGATGTAGGTATAGGTAGATGAGAATCCTATAGACCAAGGCAAGTAAACGTGTATTCACTTGAAAATTTCTAAGTCCAAACAAGAGGGGATGTAGCTATAGGTAGATGAGAATCCTATAGACCAAGGCAAGTCAACGTGTATGCAATTGAAAAATTCTAAGTCCAAACAAGAGGGGATGTGGGTATAGGTAGATGAGAATCCTATAGACCAAGGGAAGTCAACGTGTATTCAATTTAAAATTTCTAAGTCCAAATAAAAGGGGATGTAGGTATAGGTAGATGAGAATCCTATAGACCAAGGCAAGTAAACGTGTATTCACTTGAAAAATTCTAAGTCCAAACAAGAGGGGATGAAGGTATAGGTAGATGAGAATCCTATAGACCAAGGCATCTCAGAGTGTATTCAATTGAAAATTTCTAAGTCAAAACAAGAGGGGATGTAGGTATAGGTAGATGAGAATTCTATAGACCAAGTCAAGTCAACGTGTATTCAATTGAAAATTTCTAAGTCAAAACAAGAGGGGATGTAGGTATAGGTAGATGAGAATCCTATAGACCAAGGCAAGTAAACGTGTATTCAATTGAAAATTTCTAAGTCCAAACAAGAGGGGATGTAGGTATAGGTAGATGAGAATCCTATAGACCAAGGCAAGTCAACGTGTATTCAATTGAAAATTTCTAAGTCCAAACAAGAGGGGATGTAGGTATAGGTAGATGAGAATCCTATAGACCAAGGCAAGTCAACGTGTATTCAATTGAAAATTTCTAAGTCCAAACAAAAGGGGATGTAGGTATAGGTAGATGAGAATCCTATAGACCAAGGCAAGTCAACGTGTATTCAATTGAAAATTTCTAAGTCCAAACAAAAGGGGATGTAGATATAGGTAGATGAGATTCCTATAGACCAAGGCAAGTCAACGTGTATTCAATTGAAAATTTCTAAGTCCAAACAAGAGGGGATGTAGGTATAGGAAGATGAGAATCCTGTAGACCAAGGCAAGTCAACGTGTATTCACTTGAAAATTTCTAAGTCCAAACAAGAGGGGATGTGGGTATAGGTAGATGAGAATCCTATAGACCGAGGCATCTAAGATTGTATTCAATTGAAAATTTCTAAGTCCAAACAAGAAGGGATGTAGGTATAGGTAGATGAGAATCCTATAGACCAAGGCAAGTAAACGTGTATTCAATTGAAAATTTCTAAGTCCAAACAAAAGGGGATGTAGGTATAGGTAGATGAGAATCCTATAGACCAAGGCAAGTCAACGTGTATTCAATTGAAAATTTCTAAGTCCAAACAAGAGGGGATGTAGGTATAGGAAGATGAGAATCCTGTAGACCAAGGCAAGTCAACGTGTATTCACTTGAAAATTTCTAAGTCCAAACAAGAGGGGATGTGGGTATAGGTAGATGAGAATCCTATAGACCAAGGGAAGTCAACGTGTATTCAATTTAAAATTTCTAAGTCCAAATAAAAGGGGATGTAGGTATAGGTAGATGAGAATCCTATAGACCAAGGCAAGTAAACGTGTATTCACTTGAAAAATTCTAAGTCCAAACAAGAGGGGATGAAGGTATAGGTAGATGAGAATCCTATAGACCAAGGCATCTCAGAGTGTATTCAATTGAAAATTTCTAAGTCAAAACAAGAGGGGATGTAGGTATAGGTAGATGAGAATCCTATAGACCGAGGCATCTAAGATTGTATTCAATTGAAAATTTCTAAGTCCAAACAAGAAGGGATGTAGGTATAGGTAGATGAGAATCCTATAGACCAAGGCAAGTAAACGTGTATTCAATTGAAAATTTCTAAGTCCAAACAAGAGGGGATGTAGGTATAGGTAGATGAGAATCCTATAGACCAAGGCAAGTCAACGTGTATTCAATTGAAAATTTCTAAGTCCAAACAAGAAGGGATGTAGGTATAGGTAGATGAGAATCCTATAGACCAAGGCAAGTAAACGTGTATTCAATTGAAAATTTCTAAGTCCAAACAAGAAGGGATGTAGGTATAGGTAGATGAGAATCCTATAGACCAAGGCAAGTCAACGTGTATTCAATTGAAAATTTCTAAGTCAAAACAAGAGGGGATGTAGGTATAGGTAGATGAGAATCCTATAGACCAAGGCAAGTAAACGTGTATTCAATTGAAAATTTCTAAGTCCAAACAAGAGGGGATGAAGGTATAGGTAGATGAGAATCCTATAGACCAAGGCATCTCAGAGTGTATTCAATTGAAAATTTCTAAGTCAAAACAAGAGCGGATGTAGGTATAGGAAGATGAGAATCCTATAGACCGAGGCAAGTCAACGTGTATTCAATTGAAAATTTCTAAGTCCAAACCAAAGGGGATGTAGATATAGGTAGATGAGAATCCTATAGACCAAGGCAAGTCAACGTGTATTCAATTGAAAATATCTAAGTCCAAACAAAAGGGGATGTAGATATAGGTAGATGAGATTCCTATAGACCAAGGCAAGTCAACGTGTATTCAATTGAAAATTTCTAAGTCCAAACAAGAGGGGATGTAGGTATAGGTAGATGAGAATCCTATAGACCAAGGCATCTCAACGTGTATTCAATTGAAAATTTCTAAGTCCAAATAAAAGGGAATGTAAGTATAGGTAGATGAGAATCCTATAGACCAAGGCAAGACAACGTGTATTCACTTGAAAATTTCTAAGTCCAAACAAGAGGGGGTGTGGTTATAGGTAGATGAGAATCCTATAGACCAAGGGAAGTCAACGCGTATTCAATTTAAAATTTCTAAGTCCAAATAAAAGGGGATGTAGGTATAGGTAGATGAGAATCCTATAGACCAAGGCAAGTAAACGTGTATTCACTTGAAAATTTCTAAGTCCAAACAAGAGGGGTTGTAGCTATAGGTAGATGAGAATCCTATAGACCAAGGCAAGTCAACGTGTATGCAATTGAAAAATTCTAAGTCCAAACAAGAGGGGATGTGGGTATAGGTAGATGAGAATCCTATAGACCAAGGGAAGTCAACGTGTATTCAATTTAAAATTTCTAAGTCCAAATAAAAGGGGATGTAGGTATAGGTAGATGAGAATCCTATAGACCAAGGCAAGTAAACGTGTATTCAATTGAAAATTTCTAAGTCCAAACAAGAGGGGATGTAGGTATAGGTAGATGAGAATCCTATAGACCAAGTCAAGTCAACGTGTATTCAATTGAAAATTTCTAAGTCAAAACAAGAGGGGATGTAGGTATAGGTAGATGAGAATCCTATAGACCAAGGCAAGTAAACGTGTATTCAATTGAAAATTTCTAAGTCCAAACAAGAGGGGATGTAGGTATAGGTAGATGAGAATCCTATAGACCAAGGCAAGTCAACGTGTATTCAATTGAAAATTTCTAAGTCCAAACAAGAGGGGATGTAGGTATAGGTAGATGAGAATCCTATAGACCAAGGGAAGTCAACGTGTATTCAATTTAAAATTTCTAAGTCCAAATAAAAGGGGATGTAGGTATAGGTAGATGAGAATCCTATAGACCAAGGCAAGTAAACGTGTATTCACTTGAAAAATTCTAAGTCCAAACAAGAGGGGATGAAGGTATAGGTAGATGAGAATCCTATAGACCAAGGCATCTCAGAGTGTATTCAATTGAAAATTTCTAAGTCAAAACAAGAGGGGATGTAGGTATAGGTAGATGAGAATCCTATAGACCAAGTCAAGTCAACGTGTATTCAATTGAAAATTTCTAAGTCAAAACAAGAGGGGATGTAGGTATAGGTAGATGAGAATCCTATAGACCAAGGCAAGTAAACGTGTATTCAATTGAAAATTTCTAAGTCCAAACAAGAGGGGATGTAGGTATAGGTAGATGAGAATCCTATAGACCAAGGCAAGTCAACGTGTATTCAATTGAAAATTTCTAAGTCCAAACAAGAGGGGATGTAGGTATAGGTAGATGAGAATCCTATAGACCAAGGCAAGTCAACGTGTATTCAATTGAAAATTTCTAAGTCCAAACAAAAGGGGATGTAGGTATAGGTAGATGAGAATCCTATAGACCAAGGCAAGTCAACGTGTATTCAATTGAAAATTTCTAAGTCCAAACAAGAGGGGATGTAGGTATAGGTAGATGAGAATCCTATAGACCAAGGCAAGTCAACGTGTATTCAATTGAAAAATTCTAAGTCCAAACAAGAGGGGATGTGGGTATAGGTAAATGAGAATCCTATAGACCAAGATAAGTCAATGTGTATTCAATTGAAAATTTCTAAGTCCAAACAAGAGGGGATGAAGGTATAGGTAGATGAGAATCCTATAGACAAAGGCATCTCAGAGTGTATTCAATTGACAATTTCTAAGTCAAAACAAGAGGGGATGTAGGTATAGGTAGATGAGAATCCTATAGACCAAGGCAAGTAAACGTGTATTCACTTGAAAATTTCTAAGTCCAAACAAGAGGGGATGTAGGTATAGGTAGATGAGAATCCTATAGACCAAGTCAAGTCAACGTGTATTCAATTGAAAATTTCTAAGTCAAAACAAGAGGGGATGTAGGTATAGGTAGATGAGAATCCTATAGACCAAGGCAAGTAAACGTGTATTCAATTGAAAAATTCTAAGTCCAAACAAGAGGGGATGTAGGTATAGGTAGATGAGAATCCTATAGACCAAGGCAAGTCAACGTGTATTCAATTGAAAATTTCTAAGTCCAAACAAGAGGGGATGTAGGTATAGGTAGATGAGAATCCTATAGACCAAGGCAAGTAAACGTGTATTCACTTGAAAATTTCTAAGTCCAAACAAGAGGGGTTGTAGCTATAGGTAGATGAGAATCCTATAGACCAAGGCAAGTCAACGTGTATGCAATTGAAAAATTCTAAGTCCAAACAAGAGGGGATGTGGGTATAGGTAGATGAGAATCCTATAGACCAAGGGAAGTCAACGTGTATTCAATTTAAAATTTCTAAGTCCAAATAAAAGGGGATGTAGGTATAGGTAGATGAGAATCCTATAGACCAAGGCAAGTAAACGTGTATTCAATTGAAAATTTCTAAGTCCAAACAAGAGGGGATGTAGGTATAGGTAGATGAGAATCCTATAGACCAAGTCAAGTCAACGTGTATTCAATTGAAAATTTCTAAGTCAAAACAAGAGGGGATGTAGGTATAGGTAGATGAGAATCCTATAGACCAAGGCAAGTAAACGTGTATTCAATTGAAAATTTCTAAGTCCAAACAAGAGGGGATGTAGGTATAGGTAGATGAGAATCCTATAGACCAAGGCAAGTCAACGTGTATTCAATTGAAAATTTCTAAGTCCAAACAAGAGGGGATGTAGGTATAGGTAGATGAGAATCCTATAGACCAAGGCAAGTCAACGTGTATTCAATTGAAAATTTCTAAGTCCAAACAAAAGGGGATGTAGGTATAGGTAGATGAGAATCCTATAGACCAAGGCATCTCAGAGTGTATTCAATTGACAATTTCTAAGTCAAAACAAGAGGGGATGTAAGTATAGGTAGATGAGAATCCTATAGACCAAATCAAGTCAACGTGTATTCAATTGAAAATTTCTAAGTCAAAACAAGAGGGGATGTAGGTATAGGTAGATGAGAATCCTATAGACCAAGGCAAGTAAACGTGTATTCACTTGAAAATTTCTAAGTCCAAACAAGAGGGGATGTAGGTATAGGTAGATGAGAATCCTATAGACCAAGGCAAGTCAACGTGTATGCAATTGCAAAATTCTAAGTCCAAACAAGAGGGGATGTAGGTATAGGTAGATGAGAATCCTATAGACCAAGGCAAGTCAACGTGTATTCAATTGAAAATTTCTAAGTCCAAATAAAAGGGAATGTAGGTATAGGTAGATGAGAATCCTATAGACCAAGGCAAGTCAACGTGTATTCACTTGAAAATTTCTAAGTCCAAACAAGAGGGGATGTGGGTATAGGTAGATGAGAATCCTATAGACCAAGGGAAGTCAACGTGTATTCAATTTAAAATTTCTAAGTCCAAATAAAAGGGGATGTAGGTATAGGTAGATGAGAATCCTATAGACCAAGGCAAGTAAACGTGTATTCACTTGAAAAATTCTAAGTGTAAACAAGAGGGGATGAAGGTATAGGTAGATGAGAATCCTATAGACCAAGGCATCTCAGAGTGTATTCAATTGAAAATTTCTAAGTCAAAACAAGAGGGGATGTAGGTATAGGTAGATGAGAATTCTATAGACCAAGTCAAGTCAACGTGTATTCAATTGAAAATTTCTAAGTCAAAACAAGAGGGGATGTAGGTATAGGTAGATGAGAATCCTATAGACCAAGGCAAGTAAACGTGTATTCAATTGAAAATTTCTAAGTCCAAACAAGAGGGGATGTAGGTATAGGTAGATGAGAATCCTATAGACCAAGGCAAGTCAACGTGTATTCAATTGAAAATTTCTAAGTCCAAACAAGAGGGGATGTAGGTATAGGTAGATGAGAATCCTATAGACCAAGGCAAGTCAACGTGTATTCAATTGAAAATTTCTAAGTCCAAACAAAAGGGGATGTAGGTATAGGTAGATGAGAATCCTATAGACCAAGGCAAGTCAACGTGTATTCAATTGAAAATTTCTAAGTCCAAACAAAAGGGGATGTAGATATAGGTAGATGAGATTCCTATAGACCAAGGCAAGTCAACGTGTATTCAATTGAAAATTTCTAAGTCCAAACAAGAGGGGATGTAGGTATAGGAAGATGAGAATCCTGTAGACCAAGGCAAGTCAACGTGTATTCACTTGAAAATTTCTAAGTCCAAACAAGAGGGGATGTGGGTATAGGTAGATGAGAATCCTATAGACCAAGGGAAGTCAACGTGTATTCAATTTAAAATTTCTAAGTCCAAATAAAAGGGGATGTAGGTATAGGTAGATGAGAATCCTATAGACCAAGGCAAGTAAACGTGTATTCACTTGAAAAATTCTAAGTCCAAACAAGAGGGGATGTAGATATAGGTAGATGAGATTCCTATAGACCAAGGCAAGTAAACGTGTATTCAATTGAAAATTTCTAAGTCCAAACAAGAGGGGATGTGGGTATAGGTAGATGAGAATCCTATAGACCAAGGGAAGTCAACGCGTATTCAATTTAAAATTTCTAAGTCCAAATAAAAGGGGATGTAGGTATAGGTAGATGAGAATCCTATAGACCAAGGCAAGTAAACGTGTATTCACTTGAAAAATTCTAAGTCCAAACAAGAGGGGATGAAGGTATAGGTAGATGAGAATCCTATAGACCAAGGCATCTCAGAGTGTATTCAATTGAAAATTTCTAAGTCAAAACAAGAGGGGATGTAGGTATAGGTAGATGAGAATCCTATAGACCAAGTCAAGTCAACGTGTATTCAATTGAAAATTTCTAAGTCAAAACAAGAGGGGATGTAGGTATAGGTAGATGAGAATCCTATAGACCAAGGCAAGTAAACGTGTATTCAATTGAAAATTTCTAAGTCCAAACAAGAGGGGATGTAGGTATAGGTAGATGAGAATCCTATAGACCAAGGCAAGTCAACGTGTATTCAATTGAAAATTTCTAAGTCCAAACAAGAGGGGATGTAGGTATAGGTAGATGAGAATCCTATAGACCAAGGCAAGTCAACGTGTATTCAATTGAAAATTTCTAAGTCCAAACAAGAGGGGATGTGGGTATAGGTAAATGAGAATCCTATAGACCAAGATAAGTCAATGTGTATTCAATTGAAAATTTCTAAGTCCAAACAAGAGGGGATGAAGGTATAGGTAGATGAGAATCCTATAGACAAAGGCATCTCAGAGTGTATTCAATTGACAATTTCTAAGTCAAAACAAGAGGGGATGTAGGTATAGGTAGATGAGAATCCTATAGACCAAGGCAAGTAAACGTGTATTCACTTGAAAATTTCTAAGTCCAAACAAGAGGGGATGTAGGTATAGGTAGATGAGAATCCTATAGACCAAGTCAAGTCAACGTGTATTCAATTGAAAATTTCTAAGTCAAAACAAGAGGGGATGTAGGTATAGGTAGATGAGAATCCTATAGACCAAGGCAAGTAAACGTGTATTCAATTGAAAAATTCTAAGTCCAAACAAGAGGGGATGTAGGTATAGGTAGATGAGAATCCTATAGACCAAGGCAAGTCAACGTGTATTCAATTGAAAATTTCTAAGTCCAAACAAGAGGGGATGTAGGTATAGGTAGATGAGAATCCTATAGACCAAGGCAAGTAAACGTGTATTCACTTGAAAATTTCTAAGTCCAAACAAGAGGGGTTGTAGCTATAGGTAGATGAGAATCCTATAGACCAAGGCAAGTCAACGTGTATGCAATTGAAAAATTCTAAGTCCAAACAAGAGGGGATGTGGGTATAGGTAGATGAGAATCCTATAGACCAAGGGAAGTCAACGTGTATTCAATTTAAAATTTCTAAGTCCAAATAAAAGGGGATGTAGGTATAGGTAGATGAGAATCCTATAGACCAAGGCAAGTAAACGTGTATTCAATTGAAAATTTCTAAGTCCAAACAAGAGGGGATGTAGGTATAGGTAGATGAGAATCCTATAGACCAAGTCAAGTCAACGTGTATTCAATTGAAAATTTCTAAGTCAAAACAAGAGGGGATGTAGGTATAGGTAGATGAGAATCCTATAGACCAAGGCAAGTAAACGTGTATTCAATTGAAAATTTCTAAGTCCAAACAAGAGGGGATGTAGGTATAGGTAGATGAGAATCCTATAGACCAAGGCAAGTCAACGTGTATTCAATTGAAAATTTCTAAGTCCAAACAAGAGGGGATGTAGGTATAGGTAGATGAGAATCCTATAGACCAAGGCAAGTCAACGTGTATTCAATTGAAAATTTCTAAGTCCAAACAAAAGGGGATGTAGGTATAGGTAGATGAGAATCCTATAGACCAAGGCATCTCAGAGTGTATTCAATTGACAATTTCTAAGTCAAAACAAGAGGGGATGTAAGTATAGGTAGATGAGAATCCTATAGACCAAATCAAGTCAACGTGTATTCAATTGAAAATTTCTAAGTCAAAACAAGAGGGGATGTAGGTATAGGTAGATGAGAATCCTATAGACCAAGGCAAGTAAACGTGTATTCACTTGAAAATTTCTAAGTCCAAACAAGAGGGGATGTAGGTATAGGTAGATGAGAATCCTATAGACCAAGGCAAGTCAACGTGTATGCAATTGCAAAATTCTAAGTCCAAACAAGAGGGGATGTAGGTATAGGTAGATGAGAATCCTATAGACCAAGGCAAGTCAACGTGTATTCAATTGAAAATTTCTAAGTCCAAATAAAAGGGAATGTAGGTATAGGTAGATGAGAATCCTATAGACCAAGGCAAGTCAACGTGTATTCACTTGAAAATTTCTAAGTCCAAACAAGAGGGGATGTGGGTATAGGTAGATGAGAATCCTATAGACCAAGGGAAGTCAACGTGTATTCAATTTAAAATTTCTAAGTCCAAATAAAAGGGGATGTAGGTATAGGTAGATGAGAATCCTATAGACCAAGGCAAGTAAACGTGTATTCACTTGAAAAATTCTAAGTGTAAACAAGAGGGGATGAAGGTATAGGTAGATGAGAATCCTATAGACCAAGGCATCTCAGAGTGTATTCAATTGAAAATTTCTAAGTCAAAACAAGAGGGGATGTAGGTATAGGTAGATGAGAATTCTATAGACCAAGTCAAGTCAACGTGTATTCAATTGAAAATTTCTAAGTCAAAACAAGAGGGGATGTAGGTATAGGTAGATGAGAATCCTATAGACCAAGGCAAGTAAACGTGTATTCAATTGAAAATTTCTAAGTCCAAACAAGAGGGGATGTAGGTATAGGTAGATGAGAATCCTATAGACCAAGGCAAGTCAACGTGTATTCAATTGAAAATTTCTAAGTCCAAACAAGAGGGGATGTAGGTATAGGTAGATGAGAATCCTATAGACCAAGGCAAGTCAACGTGTATTCAATTGAAAATTTCTAAGTCCAAACAAAAGGGGATGTAGGTATAGGTAGATGAGAATCCTATAGACAAACCCAAGTCAACGTGTATTCAATTGAAAATTTCTAAGTCCAAACAAAAGGGGATGTAGATATAGGTAGATGAGATTCCTATAGACCAAGGCAAGTCAACGTGTATTCAATTGAAAATTTCTAAGTCCAAACAAGAGGGGATGTAGGTATAGGAAGATGAGAATCCTGTAGACCAAGGCAAGTCAACGTGTATTCACTTGAAAATTTCTAAGTCCAAACAAGAGGGGATGTGGGTATAGGTAGATGAGAATCCTATAGACCAAGGGAAGTCAACGTGTATTCAATTTAAAATTTCTAAGTCCAAATAAAAGGGGATGTAGGTATAGGTAGATGAGAATCCTATAGACCAAGGCAAGTAAACGTGTATTCACTTGAAAAATTCTAAGTCCAAACAAGAGGGGATGTAGATATAGGTAGATGAGATTCCTATAGACCAAGGCAAGTAAACGTGTATTCAATTGAAAATTTCTAAGTCCAAACAAGAGGGGATGTGGGTATAGGTAGATGAGAATCCTATAGACCAAGGGAAGTCAACGCGTATTCAATTTAAAATTTCTAAGTCCAAATAAAAGGGGATGTAGGTATAGGTAGATGAGAATCCTATAGACCAAGGCAAGTAAACGTGTATTCACTTGAAAAATTCTAAGTCCAAACAAGAGGGGATGAAGGTATAGGTAGATGAGAATCCTATAGACCAAGGCATCTCAGAGTGTATTCAATTGAAAATTTCTAAGTCAAAACAAGAGGGGATGTAGGTATAGGTAGATGAGAATCCTATAGACCAAGTCAAGTCAACGTGTATTCAATTGAAAATTTCTAAGTCAAAACAAGAGGGGATGTAGGTATAGGTAGATGAGAATCCTATAGACCAAGGCAAGTAAACGTGTATTCAATTGAAAATTTCTAAGTCCAAACAAGAGGGGATGTAGGTATAGGTAGATGAGAATCCTATAGACCAAGGCAAGTCAACGTGTATTCAATTGAAAATTTCTAAGTCCAAACAAGAGGGGATGTAGGTATAGGTAGATGAGAATCCTATAGACCAAGGCAAGTCAACGTGTATTCAATTGAAAATTTCTAAGTCCAAACAAAAGGGGATGTAGGTATAGGTAGATGAGAATCCTATAGACCAAGGCAAGTCAACGTGTATTCAATTGAAAATTTCTAAGTCCAAACAAAAGGGGATGTAGATATAGGTAGATGAGATTCCTATAGACCAAGGCAAGTCAACGTGTATTCAATTGAAAATATCTAAGTCCAAACAAAAGGGGATGTAGATATAGGTAGATGAGATTCCTATAGACCAAGGCAAGTCAACGTGTATTCAATTGAAAATTTCTAAGTCCAAACAAGAGGGGATGTAGGTATAGGTAGATGAGAATCCTATAGACCAAGGCATCTCAACGTGTATTCAATTGAAAATTTCTAAGTCCAAATAAAAGGGAATGTAAGTATAGGTAGATGAGAATCCTATAGACCAAGGCAAGACAACGTGTATTCACTTGAAAATTTCTAAGTCCAAACAAGAGGGGGTGTGGTTATAGGTAGATGAGAATCCTATAGACCAAGGGAAGTCAACGCGTATTCAATTTAAAATTTCTAAGTCCAAATAAAAGGGGATGTAGGTATAGGTAGATGAGAATCCTATAGACCAAGGCAAGTAAACGTGTATTCACTTGAAAAATTCTAAGTCCAAACAAGAGGGGATGAAGGTATAGGTAGATGAGAATCCTATAGACCAAGGCATCTCAGAGTGTATTCAATTGAAAATTTCTAAGTCAAAACAAGAGGGGATGTAGGTATAGGTAGATGAGAATCCTATAGACCAAGGCAAGTAAACGTGTATTCAATTGAAAATTTCTAAGTCCAAACAAGAGGGGATGTAGGTATAGGTAGATGAGAATCCTATAGACCAAGGCAAGTCAACGTGTATTCAATTGAAAATTTCTAAGTCCAAACAAGAGGGGATTTAGGTATAGGTAGATGAGAATCCTATAGACCAAGGCAAGTAAACGTGTATTCACTTGAAAATTTCTAAGTCCAAACAAGAGGGGATGTAGCTATAGGTAGATGAGAATCCTATAGACCAAGGCAAGTCAACGTGTATGCAATTGAAAAATTCTAAGTCCAAACAAGAGGGGATGTGGGTATAGGTAGATGAGAATCCTATAGACCAAGGGAAGTCAACGTGTATTCAATTTAAAATTTCTAAGTCCAAATAAAAGGGGATGTAGGTATAGGTAGATGAGAATCCTATAGACCAAGGCAAGTAAACGTGTATTCACTTGAAAAATTCTAAGTCCAAACAAGAGGGGATGAAGGTATAGGTAGATGAGAATCCTATAGACCAAGGCATCTCAGAGTGTATTCAATTGAAAATTTCTAAGTCCAAACAAGAGGGGATGAAGGTATAGGTAGATGAGAATCCTATAGACAAAGGCATCTCAGAGTGTATTCAATTGACAATTTCTAAGTCAAAACAAGAGGGGATGTAGGTATAGGTAGATGAGAATCCTATAGACCAAGGCAAGTAAACGTGTATTCACTTGAAAATTTCTAAGTCCAAACAAGAGGGGATGTAGGTATAGGTAGATGAGAATCCTATAGACCAAGTCAAGTCAACGTGTATTCAATTGAAAATTTCTAAGTCAAAACAAGAGGGGATGTAGGTATAGGTAGATGAGAATCCTATAGACCAAGGCAAGTAAACGTGTATTCAATTGAAAAATTCTAAGTCCAAACAAGAGGGGATGTAGGTATAGGTAGATGAGAATCCTATAGACCAAGGCAAGTCAACGTGTATTCAATTGAAAATTTCTAAGTCCAAACAAGAGGGGATGTAGGTATAGGTAGATGAGAATCCTATAGACCAAGGCAAGTAAACGTGTATTCACTTGAAAATTTCTAAGTCCAAACAAGAGGGGTTGTAGCTATAGGTAGATGAGAATCCTATAGACCAAGGCAAGTCAACGTGTATGCAATTGAAAAATTCTAAGTCCAAACAAGAGGGGATGTAGGTATAGGTAGATGAGAATCCTATAGACCAAGGGAAGTCAACGTGTATTCAATTTAAAATTTCTAAGTCCAAATAAAAGGGGATGTAGGTATAGGTAGATGAGAATCCTATAGACCAAGGCAAGTAAACGTGTATTCAATTGAAAATTTCTAAGTCCAAACAAGAGGGGATGTAGGTATAGGTAGATGAGAATCCTATAGACCAAGGCATCTCAGAGTGTATTCAATTGAAAATTTCTAAGTCAAAACAAGAGGGGATGTAGGTATAGGTAGATGAGAATCCTATAGACCAAGTCAAGTCAACGTGTATTCAATTGAAAATTTCTAAGTCAAAACAAGAGGGGATGTAGGTATAGGTAGATGAGAATCCTATAGACCAAGGCAAGTAAACGTGTATTCAATTGAAAATTTCTAAGTCCAAACAAGAGGGGTTGTAGCTATAGGTAGATGAGAATCCTATAGACCAAGGCAAGTCAACGTGTATGCAATTGAAAAATTCTAAGTCCAAACAAGAGGGGATGTGGGTATAGGTAGATGAGAATCCTATAGACCAAGGGAAGTCAACGTGTATTCAATTTAAAATTTCTAAGTCCAAATAAAAGGGGATGTAGGTATAGGTAGATGAGAATCCTATAGACCAAGGCAAGTAAACGTGTATTCAATTGAAAATTTCTAAGTCCAAACAAGAGGGGATGTAGGTATAGGTAGATGAGAATCCTATAGACCAAGTCAAGTCAACGTGTATTCAATTGAAAATTTCTAAGTCAAAACAAGAGGGGATGTAGGTATAGGTAGATGAGAATCCTATAGACCAAGGCAAGTAAACGTGTATTCAATTGAAAATTTCTAAGTCCAAACAAGAGGGGATGTAGGTATAGGTAGATGAGAATCCTATAGACCAAGGCAAGTCAACGTGTAATCAATTGAAAATTTCTAAGTCCAAACAAGAGGGGATGTAGGTATAGGTAGATGAGAATCCTATAGACCAAGGGAAGTCAACGTGTATTCAATTTAAAATTTCTAAGTCCAAATAAAAGGGGATGTAGGTATAGGTAGATGAGAATCCTATAGACCAAGGCAAGTAAACGTGTATTCACTTGAAAAATTCTAAGTCCAAACAAGAGGGGATGAAGGTATAGGTAGATGAGAATCCTATAGACCAAGGCATCTCAGAGTGTATTCAATTGAAAATTTCTAAGTCAAAACAAGAGGGGATGTAGGTATAGGTAGATGAGAATCCTATAGACCAAGTCAAGTCAACGTGTATTCAATTGAAAATTTCTAAGTCAAAACAAGAGGGGATGTAGGTATAGGTAGATGAGAATCCTATAGACCAAGGCAAGTAAACGTGTATTCAATTGAAAATTTCTAAGTCCAAACAAGAGGGGATGTAGGTATAGGTAGATGAGAATCCTATAGACCAAGGCAAGTCAACGTGTATTCAATTGAAAATTTCTAAGTCCAAACAAGAGGGGATGTAGGTATAGGTAGATGAGAATCCTATAGACCAAGGCAAGTCAACGTGTATTCAATTGAAAATTTCTAAGTCCAAACAAAAGGGGATGTAGGTATAGGTAGATGAGAATCCTATAGACCAAGGCAAGTCAACGTGTATTCAATTGAAAATTTCTAAGTCCAAACAAGAGGGGATGTAGGTATAGGTAGATGAGAATCCTATAGACCAAGGCAAGTCAACGTGTATTCAATTGAAAAATTCTAAGTCCAAACAAGAGGGGATGTGGGTATAGGTAAATGAGAATCCTATAGACCAAGATAAGTCAATGTGTATTCAATTGAAAATTTCTAAGTCCAAACAAGAGGGGATGAAGGTATAGGTAGATGAGAATCCTATAGACAAAGGCATCTCAGAGTGTATTCAATTGACAATTTCTAAGTCAAAACAAGAGGGGATGTAGGTATAGGTAGATGAGAATCCTATAGACCAAGGCAAGTAAACGTGTATTCACTTGAAAATTTCTAAGTCCAAACAAGAGGGGATGTAGGTATAGGTAGATGAGAATCCTATAGACCAAGTCAAGTCAACGTGTATTCAATTGAAAATTTCTAAGTCAAAACAAGAGGGGATGTAGGTATAGGTAGATGAGAATCCTATAGACCAAGGCAAGTAAACGTGTATTCAATTGAAAAATTCTAAGTCCAAACAAGAGGGGATGTAGGTATAGGTAGATGAGAATCCTATAGACCAAGGCAAGTCAACGTGTATTCAATTGAAAATTTCTAAGTCCAAACAAGAGGGGATGTAGGTATAGGTAGATGAGAATCCTATAGACCAAGGCAAGTAAACGTGTATTCACTTGAAAATTTCTAAGTCCAAACAAGAGGGGTTGTAGCTATAGGTAGATGAGAATCCTATAGACCAAGGCAAGTCAACGTGTATGCAATTGAAAAATTCTAAGTCCAAACAAGAGGGGATGTGGGTATAGGTAGATGAGAATCCTATAGACCAAGGGAAGTCAACGTGTATTCAATTTAAAATTTCTAAGTCCAAATAAAAGGGGATGTAGGTATAGGTAGATGAGAATCCTATAGACCAAGGCAAGTAAACGTGTATTCAATTGAAAATTTCTAACTCCAAACAAGAGGGGATGTAGGTATAGGTAGATGAGAATCCTATAGACCAAGTCAAGTCAACGTGTATTCAATTGAAAATTTCTAAGTCAAAACAAGAGGGGATGTAGGTATAGGTAGATGAGAATCCTATAGACCAAGGCAAGTAAACGTGTATTCAATTGAAAATTTCTAAGTCCAAACAAGAGGGGATGTAGGTATAGGTAGATGAGAATCCTATAGACCAAGGCAAGTCAACGTGTATTCAATTGAAAATTTCTAAGTCCAAACAAGAGGGGATGTAGGTATAGGTAGATGAGAATCCTATAGACCAAGGCAAGTCAACGTGTATTCAATTGAAAATTTCTAAGTCCAAACAAAAGGGGATGTAGGTATAGGTAGATGAGAATCCTATAGACCAAGGCATCTCAGAGTGTATTCAATTGACAATTTCTAAGTCAAAACAAGAGGGGATGTAAGTATAGGTAGATGAGAATCCTATAGACCAAATCAAGTCAACGTGTATTCAATTGAAAATTTCTAAGTCAAAACAAGAGGGGATGTAGGTATAGGTAGATGAGAATCCTATAGACCAAGGCAAGTAAACGTGTATTCACTTGAAAATTTCTAAGTCCAAACAAGAGGGGATGTAGGTATAGGTAGATGAGAATCCTATAGACCAAGGCAAGTCAACGTGTATGCAATTGCAAAATTCTAAGTCCAAACAAGAGGGGATGTAGGTATAGGTAGATGAGAATCCTATAGACCAAGGCAAGTCAACGTGTATTCAATTGAAAATTTCTAAGTCCAAATAAAAGGGAATGTAGGTATAGGTAGATGAGAATCCTATAGACCAAGGCAAGTCAACGTGTATTCACTTGAAAATTTCTAAGTCCAAACAAGAGGGGATGTGGGTATAGGTAGATGAGAATCCTATAGACCAAGGGAAGTCAACGTGTATTCAATTTAAAATTTCTAAGTCCAAATAAAAGGGGATGTAGGTATAGGTAGATGAGAATCCTATAGACCAAGGCAAGTAAACGTGTATTCACTTGAAAAATTCTAAGTGTAAACAAGAGGGGATGAAGGTATAGGTAGATGAGAATCCTATAGACCAAGGCATCTCAGAGTGTATTCAATTGAAAATTTCTAAGTCAAAACAAGAGGGGATGTAGGTATAGGTAGATGAGAATTCTATAGACCAAGTCAAGTCAACGTGTATTCAATTGAAAATTTCTAAGTCAAAACAAGAGGGGATGTAGGTATAGGTAGATGAGAATCCTATAGACCAAGGCAAGTAAACGTGTATTCAATTGAAAATTTCTAAGTCCAAACAAGAGGGGATGTAGGTATAGGTAGATGAGAATCCTATAGACCAAGGTAAGTCAACGTGTATTCAATTGAAAATTTCTAAGTCCAAACAAGAGGGGATGTAGGTATAGGTAGATGAGAATCCTATAGACCAAGGCAAGTCAACGTGTATTCAATTGAAAATTTCTAAGTCCAAACAAAAGGGGATGTAGGTATAGGTAGATGAGAATCCTATAGACCAAGGCAAGTCAACGTGTATTCAATTGAAAATTTCTAAGTCCAAACAAAAGGGGATGTAGATATAGGTAGATGAGATTCCTATAGACCAAGGCAAGTCAACGTGTATTCAATTGAAAATTTCTAAGTCCAAACAAGAGGGGATGTAGGTATAGGAAGATGAGAATCCTGTAGACCAAGGCAAGTCAACGTGTATTCACTTGAAAATTTCTAAGTCCAAACAAGAGGGGATGTGGGTATAGGTAGATGAGAATCCTATAGACCAAGGGAAGTCAACGTGTATTCAATTTAAAATTTCTAAGTCCAAATAAAAGGGGATGTAGGTATAGGTAGATGAGAATCCTATAGACCAAGGCAAGTAAACGTGTATTCACTTGAAAAATTCTAAGTCCAAACAAGAGGGGATGTAGATATAGGTAGATGAGATTCCTATAGACCAAGGCAAGTAAACGTGTATTCAATTGAAAATTTCTAAGTCCAAACAAGAGGGGATGTGGGTATAGGTAGATGAGAATCCTATAGACCAAGGGAAGTCAACGCGTATTCAATTTAAAATTTCTAAGTCCAAATAAAAGGGGATGTAGGTATAGGTAGATGAGAATCCTATAGACCAAGGCAAGTAAACGTGTATTCACTTGAAAAATTCTAAGTCCAAACAAGAGGGGATGAAGGTATAGGTAGATGAGAATCCTATAGACCAAGGCATCTCAGAGTGTATTCAATTGAAAATTTCTAAGTCAAAACAAGAGGGGATGTAGGTATAGGTAGATGAGAATCCTATAGACCAAGTCAAGTCAACGTGTATTCAATTGAAAATTTCTAAGTCAAAACAAGAGGGGATGTAGGTATAGGTAGATGAGAATCCTATAGACCAAGGCAAGTAAACGTGTATTCAATTGAAAATTTCTAAGTCCAAACAAGAGGGGATGTAGGTATAGGTAGATGAGAATCCTATAGACCAAGGCAAGTCAACGTGTATTCAATTGAAAATTTCTAAGTCCAAACAAGAGGGGATGTAGGTATAGGTAGATGAGAATCCTATAGACCAAGGCAAGTCAACGTGTATTCAATTGAAAATTTCTAAGTCCAAACAAAAGGGGATGTAGGTATAGGTAGATGAGAATCCTATAGACCAAGGCAAGTCAACGTGTATTCAATTGAAAATTTCTAAGTCCAAACAAAAGGGGATGTAGATATAGGTAGATGAGATTCCTATAGACCAAGGCAAGTCAACGTGTATTCAATTGAAAATTTCTAAGTCCAAACAAGAGGGGATGTAGGTATAGGAAGATGAGAATCCTGTAGACCAAGGCAAGTCAACGTGTATTCACTTGAAAATTTCTAAGTCCAAACAAGAGGGGATGTGGGTATAGGTAGATGAGAATCCTATAGACCAAGGGAAGTCAACGTGTATTCAATTTAAAATTTCTAAGTCCAAATAAAAGGGGATGTAGGTATAGGTAGATGAGAATCCTATAGACCAAGGCAAGTAAACGTGTATTCACTTGAAAAATTCTAAGTCCAAACAAGAGGGGATGAAGGTATAGGTAGATGAGAATCCTATAGACCAAGGCATCTCAGAGTGTATTCAATTGAAAATTTCTAAGTCAAAACAAGAGGGGATGTAGGTATAGGTAGATGAGAATCCTATAGACCGAGGCATCTAAGATTGTATTCAATTGAAAATTTCTAAGTCCAAACAAGAAGGGATGTAGGTATAGGTAGATGAGAATCCTATAGACCAAGGCAAGTAAACGTGTATTCAATTGAAAATTTCTAAGTCCAAACAAGAGGGGATGTAGGTATAGGTAGATGAGAATCCTATAGACCAAGGCAAGTCAACGTGTATTCAATTGAAAATTTCTAAGTCCAAACAAGAAGGGATGTAGGTATAGGTAGATGAGAATCCTATAGACCAAGGCAAGTAAACGTGTATTCAATTGAAAATTTCTAAGTCCAAACAAGAAGGGATGTAGGTATAGGTAGATGAGAATCCTATAGACCAAGGCAAGTCAACGTGTATTCAATTGAAAATTTCTAAGTCAAAACAAGAGGGGATGTAGGTATAGGTAGATGAGAATCCTATAGACCAAGGCAAGTAAACGTGTATTCAATTGAAAATTTCTAAGTCCAAACAAGAGGGGATGTAGGTATAGGTAGATGAGAATCCTATAGACCAAGGCAAGTCAACGTGTATTCAATTGAAAATTTCTAAGTCCAAACAAGAGGGGATGTAGGTATAGGTAGATGAGAATCCTATAGACCAAGGCAAGTAAACGTGTATTCACTTGAAAATTTCTAAGTCCAAACAAGAGGGGATGTAGCTATAGGTAGATGAGAATCCTATAGACCAAGGCAAGTCAACGTGTATGCAATTGAAAAATTCTAAGTCCAAACAAGAGGGGATGTGGGTATAGGTAGATGAGAATCCTATAGACCAAGGGAAGTCAACGTGTATTCAATTGAAAATTTCTAAGTCCAAATAAAAGGGGATGTAGGTATAGGTAGATGAGAATCCTATAGACCAAGGCAAGTAAACGTGTATTCACTTGAAAAATTCTAAGTCCAAACAAGAGGGGATGAAGGTATAGGTAGATGAGAATCCTATAGACCAAGGCATCTCAGAGTGTATTCAATTGAAAATTTCTAAGTCAAAACAAGAGCGGATGTAGGTATAGGAAGATGAGAATCCTATAGACCAAGGCAAGTCAACGTGTATTCAATTGAAAATTTCTAAGTCCAAACCAAAGGGGATGTAGATATAGGTAGATGAGAATCCTATAGACCAAGGCAAGTCAACGTGTATTCAATTGAAAATATCTAAGTCCAAACAAAAGGGGATGTAGATATAGGTAGATGAGATTCCTATAGACCAAGGCAAGTCAACGTGTATTCAATTGAAAATTTCTAAGTCCAAACAAGAGGGGATGTAGGTATAGGTAGATGAGAATCCTATAGACCAAGGCATCTCAACGTGTATTCAATTGAAAATTTCTAAGTCCAAATAAAAGGGAATGTAAGTATAGGTAGATGAGAATCCTATAGACCAAGGCAAGACAACGTGTATTCACTTGAAAATTTCTAAGTCCAAACAAGAGGGGGTGTGGTTATAGGTAGATGAGAATCCTATAGACCAAGGGAAGTCAACGCGTATTCAATTTAAAATTTCTAAGTCCAAATAAAAGGGGATGTAGGTATAGGTAGATGAGAATCCTATAGACCAAGGCAAGTAAACGTGTATTCACTTGAAAAATTCTAAGTCCAAACAAGAGGGGATGAAGGTATAGGTAGATGAGAATCCTATAGACCAAGGCATCTCAGAGTGTATTCAATTGAAAATTTCTAAGTCAAAACAAGAGGGGATGTAGGTATAGGTAGATGAGAATCCTATAGACCAAGGCAAGTAAACGTGTATTCAATTGAAAATTTCTAAGTCCAAACAAGAGGGGATGTAGGTATAGGTAGATGAGAATCCTATAGACCAAGGCAAGTCAACGTGTATTCAATTGAAAATTTCTAAGTCCAAACAAGAGGGGATTTAGGTATAGGTAGATGAGAATCCTATAGACCAAGGCAAGTAAACGTGTATTCACTTGAAAATTTCTAAGTCCAAACAAGAGGGGATGTAGCTATAGGTAGATGAGAATCCTATAGACCAAGGCAAGTCAACGTGTATGCAATTGAAAAATTCTAAGTCCAAACAAGAGGGGATGTGGGTATAGGTAGATGAGAATCCTATAGACCAAGGGAAGTCAACGTGTATTCAATTTAAAATTTCTAAGTCCAAATAAAAGGGGATGTAGGTATAGGTAGATGAGAATCCTATAGACCAAGGCAAGTAAACGTGTATTCACTTGAAAAATTCTAAGTCCAAACAAGAGGGGATGAAGGTATAGGTAGATGAGAATCCTATAGACCAAGGCAAGACAACGTGTATTCACTTGAAAATTTCTAAGTCCAAACAAGAGGGGGTGTGGTTATAGGTAGATGAGAATCCTATAGACCAAGGGAAGTCAACGCGTATTCAATTTAAAATTTCTAAGTCCAAATAAAAGGGGATGTAGGTATAGGTAGATGAGAATCCTATAGACCAAGGCAAGTAAACGTGTATTCACTTGAAAAATTCTAAGTCCAAACAAGAGGGGATGAAGGTATAGGTAGATGAGAATCCTATAGACCAAGGCATCTCAGAGTGTATTCAATTGAAAATTTCTAAGTCAAAACAAGAGGGGATGTAGGTATAGGTAGATGAGAATCCTATAGACCAAGGCAAGTAAACGTGTATTCAATTGAAAATTTCTAAGTCCAAACAAGAGGGGATGTAGGTATAGGTAGATGAGAATCCTATAGACCAAGGCAAGTCAACGTGTATTCAATTGAAAATTTCTAAGTCCAAACAAGAGGGGATTTAGGTATAGGTAGATGAGAATCCTATAGACCAAGGCAAGTAAACGTGTATTCACTTGAAAATTTCTAAGTCCAAACAAGAGGGGATGTAGCTATAGGTAGATGAGAATCCTATAGACCAAGGCAAGTCAACGTGTATGCAATTGAAAAATTCTAAGTCCAAACAAGAGGGGATGTGGGTATAGGTAGATGAGAATCCTATAGACCAAGGGAAGTCAACGTGTATTCAATTTAAAATTTCTAAGTCCAAATAAAAGGGGATGTAGGTATAGGTAGATGAGAATCCTATAGACCAAGGCAAGTAAACGTGTATTCACTTGAAAAATTCTAAGTCCAAACAAGAGGGGATGAAGGTATAGGTAGATGAGAATCCTATAGACCAAGGCAAGACAACGTGTATTCACTTGAAAATTTCTAAGTCCAAACAAGAGGGGGTGTGGTTATAGGTAGATGAGAATCCTATAGACCAAGGGAAGTCAACGCGTATTCAATTTAAAATTTCTAAGTCCAAATAAAAGGGGATGTAGGTATAGGTAGATGAGAATCCTATAGACCAATGCAAGTAAACGTGTATTCACTTGAAAAATTCTAAGTCCAAACAAGAGGGGATGAAGGTATAGGTAGATGAGAATCCTATAGACCAAGGCATCTCAGAGTGTATTCAATTGAAAATTTCTAAGTCAAAACAAGAGGGGATGTAGGTATAGGTAGATGAGAATCCTATAGACCAAGGCAAGTAAACGTGTATTCAATTGAAAATTTCTAAGTCCAAACAAGAGGGGATGTAGGTATAGGTAGATGAGAATCCTATAGACCAAGGCAAGTCAACGTGTATTCAATTGAAAATTTCTAAGTCCAAACAAGAGGGGATTTAGGTATAGGTAGATGAGAATCCTATAGACCAAGGCAAGTAAACGTGTATTCACTTGAAAATTTCTAAGTCCAAACAAGAGGGGATGTAGCTATAGGTAGATGAGAATCCTATAGACCAAGGCAAGTCAACGTGTATGCAATTGAAAAATTCTAAGTCCAAACAAGAGGGGATGTGGGTATAGGTAGATGAGAATCCTATAGACCAAGGGAAGTCAACGTGTATTCAATTTAAAATTTCTAAGTCCAAATAAAAGGGGATGTAGGTATAGGTAGATGAGAATCCTATAGACCAAGGCAAGTAAACGTGTATTCACTTGAAAAATTCTAAGTCCAAACAAGAGGGGATGAAGGTATAGGTAGATGAGAATCCTATAGACCAAGGCATCTCAGAGTGTATTCAATTGAAAATTTCTAAGTCAAAACAAGAGGGGATGTAGGTATAGGTAGATGAGAATCCTATAGACCAAGTCAAGTCAACGTGTATTCAATTGAAAATTTCTAAGTACAAAACAAGAGGGGATGTAGGTATAGGTAGATGAGAATCCTATAGACCAAGGCAAGTAAACGTGTATTCAATTGAAAATTTCTAAGTCCAAACAAGAGGGGATGTAGGTATAGGTAGATGAGAATCCTATAGACCAAGGCAAGTCAACGTGTATTCAATTGAAAATTTCTAAGTCCAAACAAGAGGGGATGTAGGTATAGGTAGATGAGAATCCTATAGACCAAGGCAAGTCAACGTGTATTCAATTGAAAATTTCTAAGTCCAAACAAAAGGGGATGTAGGTATAGGTAGATGAGAATCCTATAGACCAAGGCAAGTCAACGTGTATTCAATTGAAAATTTCTAAGTCCAAACAAGAGGGGATGTAGGTATAGGTAGATGAGAATCCTATAGACCAAGGCCAGTAAACGTGTATTCAATTGAAAAATTCTAAGTCCAAACAAGAGGGGATGTGGGTATAGGTAAATGAGAATCCTATAGACCAAGATAAGTCAATGTGTATTCAATTGAAAATTTCTAAGTCCAAACAAGAGGGGATGAAGGTATAGGTAGATGAGAATCCTATAGACAAAGGCATCTCAGAGTGTATTCAATTGACAATTTCTAAGTCAAAACAAGAGGGGATGTAGGTATAGGTAGATGAGAATCCTATAGACCAAGGCAAGTAAACGTGTATTCACTTGAAAAATTCTAAGTCCAAACAAGAGGGGATGTAGATATAGGTAGATGAGATTCCTATAGACCAAGGCAAGTAAACGTGTATTCAATTGAAAATTTCTAAGTCCAAACAAGAGGGGATGTGGGTATAGGTAGATGAGAATCCTATAGACCAAGGGAAGTCAACGCGTATTCAATTTAAAATTTCTAAGTCCAAATAAAAGGGGATGTAGGTATAGGTAGATGAGAATCCTATAGACCAAGGCAAGTAAACGTGTATTCACTTGAAAAATTCTAAGTCCAAACAAGAGGGGATGAAGGTATAGGTAGATGAGAATCCTATAGACCAAGGCATCTCAGAGTGTATTCAATTGAAAATTTCTAAGTCAAAACAAGAGGGGATGTAGGTATAGGTAGATGAGAATCCTATAGACCAAGTCAAGTCAACGTGTATTCAATTGAAAATTTCTAAGTCAAAACAAGAGGGGATGTAGGTATAGGTAGATGAGAATCCTATAGACCAAGGCAAGTAAACGTGTATTCAATTGAAAATTTCTAAGTCCAAACAAGAGGGGATGTAGGTATAGGTAGATGAGAATCCTATAGACCAAGGCAAGTCAACGTGTATTCAATTGAAAATTTCTAAGTCCAAACAAGAGGGGATGTAGGTATAGGTAGATGAGAATCCTATAGACCAAGGCAAGTCAACGTGTATTCAATTGAAAATTTCTAAGTCCAAACAAAAGGGGATGTAGGTATAGGTAGATGAGAATCCTATAGACCAAGGCAAGTCAACGTGTATTCAATTGAAAATTTCTAAGTCCAAACAAAAGGGGATGTAGATATAGGTAGATTAGATTCCTATAGACCAAGGCAAGTCAACGTGTATTCAATTGAAAATTTCTAAGTCCAAACAAGAGGGGATGTAGGTATAGGAAGATGAGAATCCTGTAGACCAAGGCAAGTCAACGTGTATTCACTTGAAAATTTCTAAGTCCAAACAAGAGGGGATGTGGGTATAGGTAGATGAGAATCCTATAGACCAAGGGAAGTCAACGTGTATTCAATTTAAAATTTCTAAGTCCAAATAAAAGGGGATGTAGGTATAGGTAGATGAGAATCCTATAGACCAAGGCAAGTAAACGTGTATTCACTTGAAAAATTCTAAGTCCAAACAAGAGGGGATGAAGGTATAGGTAGATGAGAATCCTATAGACCAAGGCATCTCAGAGTGTATTCAATTGAAAATTTCTAAGTCAAAACAAGAGGGGATGTAGGTATAGGTAGATGAGAATCCTATAGACCGAGGCATCTAAGATTGTATTCAATTGAAAATTTCTAAGTCCAAACAAGAAGGGATGTAGGTATAGGTAGATGAGAATCCTATAGACCAAGGCAAGTAAACGTGTATTCAATTGAAAATTTCTAAGTCCAAACAAGAGGGGATGTAGGTATAGGTAGATGAGAATCCTATAGACCAAGGCAAGTCAACGTGTATTCAATTGAAAATTTCTAAGTCCAAACAAGAAGGGATGTAGGTATAGGTAGATGAGAATCCTATAGACCAAGGCAAGTAAACGTGTATTCAATTGAAAATTTCTAAGTCCAAACAAGAAGGGATGTAGGTATAGGTAGATGAGAATCCTATAGACCAAGGCAAGTCAACGTGTATTCAATTGAAAATTTCTAAGTCAAAACAAGAGGGGATGTAGGTATAGGTAGATGAGAATCCTATAGACCAAGGCAAGTAAACGTGTATTCAATTGAAAATTTCTAAGTCCAAACAAGAGGGGATGTAGGTATAGGTAGATGAGAATCCTATAGACCAAGGCAAGTCAACGTGTATTCAATTGAAAATTTCTAAGTCCAAACAAGAGGGGATGTAGGTATAGGTAGATGAGAATCCTATAGACCAAGGCAAGTAAACGTGTATTCACTTGAAAATTTCTAAGTCCAAACAAGAGGGGATGTAGCTATAGGTAGATGAGAATCCTATAGACCAAGGCAAGTCAACGTGTATGCAATTGAAAAATTCTAAGTCCAAACAAGAGGGGATGTGGGTATAGGTAGATGAGAATCCTATAGACCAAGGGAAGTCAACGTGTATTCAATTGAAAATTTCTAAGTCCAAATAAAAGGGGATGTAGGTATAGGTAGATGAGAATCCTATAGACCAAGGCAAGTAAACGTGTATTCACTTGAAAAATTCTAAGTCCAAACAAGAGGGGATGAAGGTATAGGTAGATGAGAATCCTATAGACCAAGGCATCTCAGAGTGTATTCAATTGAAAATTTCTAAGTCAAAACAAGAGCGGATGTAGGTATAGGAAGATGAGAATCCTATAGACCAAGGCAAGTCAACGTGTATTCAATTGAAAATTTCTAAGTCCAAACCAAAGGGGATGTAGATATAGGTAGATGAGAATCCTATAGACCAAGGCAAGTCAACGTGTATTCAATTGAAAATATCTAAGTCCAAACAAAAGGGGATGTAGATATAGGTAGATGAGATTCCTATAGACCAAGGCAAGTCAACGTGTATTCAATTGAAAATTTCTAAGTCCAAACAAGAGGGGATGTAGGTATAGGTAGATGAGAATCCTATAGACCAAGGCATCTCAACGTGTATTCAATTGAAAATTTCTAAGTCCAAATAAAAGGGAATGTAAGTATAGGTAGATGAGAATCCTATAGACCAAGGCAAGACAACGTGTATTCACTTGAAAATTTCTAAGTCCAAACAAGAGGGGGTGTGGTTATAGGTAGATGAGAATCCTATAGACCAAGGGAAGTCAACGCGTATTCAATTTAAAATTTCTAAGTCCAAATAAAAGGGGATGTAGGTATAGGTAGATGAGAATCCTATAGACCAAGGCAAGTAAACGTGTATTCACTTGAAAAATTCTAAGTCCAAACAAGAGGGGATGAAGGTATAGGTAGATGAGAATCCTATAGACCAAGGCATCTCAGAGTGTATTCAATTGAAAATTTCTAAGTCAAAACAAGAGGGGATGTAGGTATAGGTAGATGAGAATCCTATAGACCAAGGCAAGTAAACGTGTATTCAATTGAAAATTTCTAAGTCCAAACAAGAGGGGATGTAGGTATAGGTAGATGAGAATCCTATAGACCAAGGCAAGTCAACGTGTATTCAATTGAAAATTTCTAAGTCCAAACAAGAGGGGATTTAGGTATAGGTAGATGAGAATCCTATAGACCAAGGCAAGTAAACGTGTATTCACTTGAAAATTTCTAAGTCCAAACAAGAGGGGATGTAGCTATAGGTAGATGAGAATCCTATAGACCAAGGCAAGTCAACGTGTATGCAATTGAAAAATTCTAAGTCCAAACAAGAGGGGATGTGGGTATAGGTAGATGAGAATCCTATAGACCAAGGGAAGTCAACGTGTATTCAATTTAAAATTTCTAAGTCCAAATAAAAGGGGATGTAGGTATAGGTAGATGAGAATCCTATAGACCAAGGCAAGTAAACGTGTATTCACTTGAAAAATTCTAAGTCCAAACAAGAGGGGATGAAGGTATAGGTAGATGAGAATCCTATAGACCAAGGCAAGACAACGTGTATTCACTTGAAAATTTCTAAGTCCAAACAAGAGGGGGTGTGGTTATAGGTAGATGAGAATCCTATAGACCAAGGGAAGTCAACGCGTATTCAATTTAAAATTTCTAAGTCCAAATAAAAGGGGATGTAGGTATAGGTAGATGAGAATCCTATAGACCAAGGCAAGTAAACGTGTATTCACTTGAAAAATTCTAAGTCCAAACAAGAGGGGATGAAGGTATAGGTAGATGAGAATCCTATAGACCAAGGCATCTCAGAGTGTATTCAATTGAAAATTTCTAAGTCAAAACAAGAGGGGATGTAGGTATAGGTAGATGAGAATCCTATAGACCAAGGCAAGTAAACGTGTATTCAATTGAAAATTTCTAAGTCCAAACAAGAGGGGATGTAGGTATAGGTAGATGAGAATCCTATAGACCAAGGCAAGTCAACGTGTATTCAATTGAAAATTTCTAAGTCCAAACAAGAGGGGATTTAGGTATAGGTAGATGAGAATCCTATAGACCAAGGCAAGTAAACGTGTATTCACTTGAAAATTTCTAAGTCCAAACAAGAGGGGATGTAGCTATAGGTAGATGAGAATCCTATAGACCAAGGCAAGTCAACGTGTATGCAATTGAAAAATTCTAAGTCCAAACAAGAGGGGATGTGGGTATAGGTAGATGAGAATCCTATAGACCAAGGGAAGTCAACGTGTATTCAATTTAAAATTTCTAAGTCCAAATAAAAGGGGATGTAGGTATAGGTAGATGAGAATCCTATAGACCAAGGCAAGTAAACGTGTATTCACTTGAAAAATTCTAAGTCCAAACAAGAGGGGATGAAGGTATAGGTAGATGAGAATCCTATAGACCAAGGCAAGACAACGTGTATTCACTTGAAAATTTCTAAGTCCAAACAAGAGGGGGTGTGGTTATAGGTAGATGAGAATCCTATAGACCAAGGGAAGTCAACGCGTATTCAATTTAAAATTTCTAAGTCCAAATAAAAGGGGATGTAGGTATAGGTAGATGAGAATCCTATAGACCAAGGCAAGTAAACGTGTATTCACTTGAAAAATTCTAAGTCCAAACAAGAGGGGATGAAGGTATAGGTAGATGAGAATCCTATAGACCAAGGCATCTCAGAGTGTATTCAATTGAAAATTTCTAAGTCAAAACAAGAGGGGATGTAGGTATAGGTAGATGAGAATCCTATAGACCAAGGCAAGTAAACGTGTATTCAATTGAAAATTTCTAAGTCCAAACAAGAGGGGATGTAGGTATAGGTAGATGAGAATCCTATAGACCAAGGCAAGTCAACGTGTATTCAATTGAAAATTTCTAAGTCCAAACAAGAGGGGATTTAGGTATAGGTAGATGAGAATCCTATAGACCAAGGCAAGTAAACGTGTATTCACTTGAAAATTTCTAAGTCCAAACAAGAGGGGATGTAGCTATAGGTAGATGAGAATCCTATAGACCAAGGCAAGTCAACGTGTATGCAATTGAAAAATTCTAAGTCCAAACAAGAGGGGATGTGGGTATAGGTAGATGAGAATCCTATAGACCAAGGGAAGTCAACGTGTATTCAATTTAAAATTTCTAAGTCCAAATAAAAGGGGATGTAGGTATAGGTAGATGAGAATCCTATAGACCAAGGCAAGTAAACGTGTATTCACTTGAAAAATTCTAAGTCCAAACAAGAGGGGATGAAGGTATAGGTAGATGAGAATCCTATAGACCAAGGCATCTCAGAGTGTATTCAATTGAAAATTTCTAAGTCAAAACAAGAGGGGATGTAGGTATAGGTAGATGAGAATCCTATAGACCAAGTCAAGTCAACGTGTATTCAATTGAAAATTTCTAAGTCAAAACAAGAGGGGATGTAGGTATAGGTAGATGAGAATCCTATAGACCAAGGCAAGTAAACGTGTATTCAATTGAAAATTTCTAAGTCCAAACAAGAGGGGATGTAGGTATAGGTAGATGAGAATCCTATAGACCAAGGCAAGTCAACGTGTATTCAATTGAAAATTTCTAAGTCCAAACAAGAGGGGATGTAGGTATAGGTAGATGAGAATCCTATAGACCAAGGCAAGTCAACGTGTATTCAATTGAAAATTTCTAAGTCCAAACAAAAGGGGATGTAGGTATAGGTAGATGAGAATCCTATAGACCAAGGCAAGTCAACGTGTATTCAATTGAAAATTTCTAAGTCCAAACAAGAGGGGATGTAGGTATAGGTAGATGAGAATCCTATAGACCAAGGCCAGTAAACGTGTATTCAATTGAAAAATTCTAAGTCCAAACAAGAGGGGATGTGGGTATAGGTAAATGAGAATCCTATAGACCAAGATAAGTCAATGTGTATTCAATTGAAAATTTCTAAGTCCAAACAAGAGGGGATGAAGGTATAGGTAGATGAGAATCCTATAGACAAAGGCATCTCAGAGTGTATTCAATTGACAATTTCTAAGTCAAAACAAGAGGGGATGTAGGTATAGGTAGATGAGAATCCTATAGACCAAGGCAAGTAAACGTGTATTCACTTGAAAATTTCTAAGTCCAAACAAGAGGGGATGTAGGTATAGGTAGATGAGAATCCTATAGACCAAGTCAAGTCAACGTGTATTCAATTGAAAATTTCTAAGTCAAAACAAGAGGGGATGTAGGTATAGGTAGATGAGAATCCTATAGACCAAGGCAAGTAAACGTGTATTCAATTGAAAAATTCTAAGTCCAAACAAGAGGGGATGTAGGTATAGGTAGATGAGAATCCTATAGACCAAGGCAAGTCAACGTGTATTCAATTGAAAATTTCTAAGTCCAAACAAGAGGGGATGTAGGTATAGGTAGATGAGAATCCTATAGACCAAGGCAAGTAAACGTGTATTCACTTGAAAATTTCTAAGTCCAAACAAGAGGGGTTGTAGCTATAGGTAGATGAGAATCCTATAGACCAAGGCAAGTCAACGTGTATGCAATTGAAAAATTCTAAGTCCAAACAAGAGGGGATGTAGGTATAGGTAGATGAGAATCCTATAGACCAAGGGAAGTCAACGTGTATTCAATTTAAAATTTCTAAGTCCAAATAAAAGGGGATGTAGGTATAGGTAGATGAGAATCCTATAGACCAAGGCAAGTAAACGTGTATTCAATTGAAAATTTCTAAGTCCAAACAAGAGGGGATGTAGGTATAGGTAGATGAGAATCCTATAGACCAAGGCATCTCAGAGTGTATTCAATTGAAAATTTCTAAGTCAAAACAAGAGGGGATGTAGGTATAGGTAGATGAGAATCCTATAGACCAAGTCAAGTCAACGTGTATTCAATTGAAAATTTCTAAGTCAAAACAAGAGGGGATGTAGGTATAGGTAGATGAGAATCCTATAGACCAAGGCAAGTAAACGTGTATTCAATTGAAAATTTCTAAGTCCAAACAAGAGGGGATGTAGGTATAGGTAGATGAGAATCCTATAGACCAAGGCAAGTCAACGTGTATTCAATTGAAAATTTCTAAGTCCAAACAAGAGGGGATGTAGGTATAGGTAGATGAGAATCCTATAGACCAAGGCAAGTCAACGTGTATTCAATTGAAAATTTCTAAGTCAAAACAAAAGGGGATGTAGGTATAGGTAGATGAGAATCCTATAGACCAAGGCAAGTCAACGTGTATTCAATTGAAAATTTCTAAGTCCAAACAAGAGGGGATGTAGGTATAGGTAGATGAGAATCCTATAGACCAAGGCAAGTCAACGTGTATTCAATTGAAAAATTCTAAGTCCAAACAAGAGGGGATGTGGGTATAGGTAAATGAGAATCCTATAGACCAAGATAAGTCAATGTGTATTCAATTGAAAATTTCTAAGTCCAAACAAGAGGGGATGAAGGTATAGGTAGATGAGAATCCTATAGACAAAGGCATCTCAGAGTGTATTCAATTGACAATTTCTAAGTCAAAACAAGAGGGGATGTAGGTATAGGTAGATGAGAATCCTATAGACCAAGGCAAGTAAACGTGTATTCACTTGAAAATTTCTAAGTCCAAACAAGAGGGGATGTAGGTATAGGTAGATGAGAATCCTATAGACCAAGTCAAGTCAACGTGTATTCAATTGAAAATTTCTAAGTCAAAACAAGAGGGGATGTAGTTATAGGTAGATGAGAATCCTATAGACCAAGGCAAGTAAACGTGTATTCAATTGAAAAATTCTAAGTCCAAACAAGAGGGGATGTAGGTATAGGTAGATGAGAATCCTATAGACCAAGGCAAGTCAACGTGTATTCAATTGAAAATTTCTAAGTCCAAACAAGAGGGGATGTAGGTATAGGTAGATGAGAATCCTATAGACCAAGGCAAGTAAACGTGTATTCACTTGAAAATTTCTAAGTCCAAACAAGAGGGGTTGTAGCTATAGGTAGATGAGAATCCTATAGACCAAGGCAAGTCAACGTGTATGCAATTGAAAAATTCTAAGTCCAAACAAGAGGGGATGTGGGTATAGGTAGATGAGAATCCTATAGACCAAGGGAAGTCAACGTGTATTCAATTTAAAATTTCTAAGTCCAAATAAAAGGGGATGTAGGTATAGGTAGATGAGAATCCTATAGACCAAGGCAAGTAAACGTGTATTCAATTGAAAATTTCTAAGTCCAAACAAGAGGGGATGTAGGTATAGGTAGATGAGAATCCTATAGACCAAGGCAAGTAAACGTGTATTCACTTGAAAATTTCTAAGTCCAAACAAGAGGGGTTGTAGCTATAGGTAGATGAGAATCCTATAGACCAAGGCAAGTCAACGTGTATGCAATTGAAAAATTCTAAGTCCAAACAAGAGGGGATGTAGGTATAGGTAGATGAGAATCCTATAGACCAAGGGAAGTCAACGTGTATTCAATTTAAAATTTCTAAGTCCAAATAAAAGGGGATGTAGGTATAGGTAGATGAGAATCCTATAGACCAAGGCAAGTAAACGTGTATTCAATTGAAAATTTCTAAGTCCAAACAAGAGGGGATGTAGGTATAGGTAGATGAGAATCCTATAGACCAAGGCATCTCAGAGTGTATTCAATTGAAAATTTCTAAGTCAAAACAAGAGGGGATGTAGGTATAGGTAGATGAGAATCCTATAGACCAAGTCAAGTCAACGTGTATTCAATTGAAAATTTCTAAGTCAAAACAAGAGGGGATGTAGGTATAGGTAGATGAGAATCCTATAGACCAAGGCAAGTCAACGTGTATTCAATTGAAAATTTCTAAGTCCAAACAAAAGGGGATGTAGGTATAGGTAGATGAGAATCCTATAGACCAAGGCAAGTCAACGTGTATTCAATTGAAAATTTCTAAGTCCAAACAAGAGGGGATGTAGGTATAGGTAGATGAGAATCCTATAGACCAAGGCAAGTCAACGTGTATTCAATTGAAAAATTCTAAGTCCAAACAAGAGGGGATGTGGGTATAGGTAAATGAGAATCCTATAGACCAAGATAAGTCAATGTGTATTCAATTGAAAATTTCTAAGTCCAAACAAGAGGGGATGAAGGTATAGGTAGATGAGAATCCTATAGACAAAGGCATCTCAGAGTGTATTCAATTGACAATTTCTAAGTCAAAACAAGAGGGGATGTAGGTATAGGTAGATGAGAATCCTATAGACCAAGGCAAGTAAACGTGTATTCACTTGAAAATTTCTAAGTCCAAACAAGAGGGGATGTAGGTATAGGTAGATGAGAATCCTATAGACCAAGTCAAGTCAACGTGTATTCAATTGAAAATTTCTAAGTCAAAACAAGAGGGGATGTAGGTATAGGTAGATGAGAATCCTATAGACCAAGGCAAGTAAACGTGTATTCAATTGAAAAATTCTAAGTCCAAACAAGAGGGGATGTAGGTATAGGTAGATGAGAATCCTATAGACCAAGGCAAGTCAACGTGTATTCAATTGAAAATTTCTAAGTCCAAACAAGAGGGGATGTAGGTATAGGTAGATGAGAATCCTATAGACCAAGGCAAGTAAACGTGTATTCACTTGAAAATTTCTAAGTCCAAACAAGAGGGGTTGTAGCTATAGGTAGATGAGAATCCTATAGACCAAGGCAAGTCAACGTGTATGCAATTGAAAAATTCTAAGTCCAAACAAGAGGGGATGTGGGTATAGGTAGATGAGAATCCTATAGACCAAGGGAAGTCAACGTGTATTCAATTTAAAATTTCTAAGTCCAAATAAAAGGGGATGTAGGTATAGGTAGATGAGAATCCTATAGACCAAGTCAAGTCAACGTGTATTCAATTGAAAATTTCTAAGTCAAAACAAGAGGGGATGTAGGTATAGGTAGATGAGAATCCTATAGACCAAGTCAAGTCAACGTGTATTCAATTGAAAATTTCTAAGTCAAAACAAGAGGGGATGTAGGTATAGGTAGATGAGAATCCTATAGACCAAGGCAAGTAAACGTGTATTCAATTGAAAAATTCTAAGTCCAAACAAGAGGGGATGTAGGTATAGGTAGATGAGAATCCTATAGACCAAGGCAAGTCAACGTGTATTCAATTGAAAATTTCTAAGTCCAAACAAGAGGGGATGTAGGTATAGGTAGATGAGAATCCTATAGACCAAGGCAAGTAAACGTGTATTCACTTGAAAATTTCTAAGTACAAACAAGAGGGGATGTGGGTATAGGTAGATGAGAATCCTATAGACCAAGGGAAGTCAACGTGTATTCAATTTAAAATTTCTAAGTCCAAATAAAAGGGGATGTAGGTATAGGTAGATGAGAATCCTATAGACCAAGGCAAGTAAACGTGTATTCAATTGAAAATTTCTAAGTCCAAATAAAAGGGGATGTAGGTATAGGTAGATGAGAATCCTATAGACCAAGGCAAGTAAACGTGTATTCAATTGAAAATTTCTAAGTCCAAACAAGAGGGGATGTAGGTATAGGTAGATGAGAATCCTATAGACCAAGTCAAGTCAACGTGTATTCAATTGAAAATTTCTAAGTCAAAACAAGAGGGGATGTAGGTATAGGTAGATGAGAATCCTATAGACCAAGGCAAGTAAACGTGTATTCAATTGAAAATTTCTAAGTCCAAACAAGAGGGGATGTAGGTATAGGTAGATGAGAATCCTATAGACCAAGGCAAGTCAACGTGTATTCAATTGAAAATTTCTAAGTCCAAACAAGAGGGGATGTAGGTATAGGTAGATGAGAATCCTATAGACCAAGGCAAGTCAACGTGTATTCAATTGAAAATTTCTAAGTCCAAACAAAAGGAATTGTAGGTATAGGTAGATGAGAATCCTATAGACCAAGGCATCTCAGAGTGTATTCAATTGACAATTTCTAAGTCAAAACAAGAGGGGATGTAAGTATAGGTAGATGAGAATCCTATAGACCAAATCAAGTCAACGTGTATTCAATTGAAAATTTCTAAGTCAAAACAAGAGGGGATGTAGGTATAGGTAGATGAGAATCCTATAGACCAAGGCAAGTAAACGTGTATTCACTTGAAAATTTCTAAGTCCAAACAAGAGGGGATGTAGGTATAGGTAGATGAGAATCCTATAGACCAAGGCAAGTCAACGTGTATGCAATTGCAAAATTCTAAGTCCAAACAAGAGGGGATGTAGGTATAGGTAGATGAGAATCCTATAGACCAAGGCAAGTCAACGTGTATTCAATTGAAAATTTCTAAGTCCAAATAAAAGGGAATGTAGGTATAGGTAGATGAGAATCCTATAGACCAAGGCAAGTCAACGTGTATTCACTTGAAAATTTCTAAGTCCAAACAAGAGGGGATGTGGGTATAGGTAGATGAGAATCCTATAGACCAAGGGAAGTCAACGTGTATTCCATTTTAAATTTCTCAGTCCAAATAAAAGGGGATGTAGGTATAGGTAGATGAGAATCCTATAGACCAAGGCCAGTCAACGTGTATTCACTTGAAAAATTCTAAGTCCAAACAAGAGGGGATGAAGGTATAGGTAGATGAGAATCCTATAGACCAAGGCATCTCAGAGTGTATTCAATTGAAAATTTCTTAGTCAAAACAAAAGGGGATGTAGGTATAGGTAGATGAGAATCCTATAGACCAAGTCAAGTCAACGTGTATTCAATTGAAAATTTCTAAGTCAAAACAAGAGGGGATGTAGGTATAGGTAGATGAGAATCCTATAGACCAAGGCAAGTAAACGTGTATTCAATTGAAAATTTCTAAGTCCAAACAAGAGGGGATGTAGGTATAGGTAGATGAGAATCCTATAGACCAAGGCAAGTCAACGTGTATTCAATTGAAAATTTCTAAGTCCAAACAAGAGGGGATGTAGGTATAGGTAGATGAGAATCCTATAGACCAAGGCAAGTCAACGTGTATTCAATTGAAAATTTCTAAGTCCAAACAAGAGGGGATGTAGGTATAGGTAGATGAGAATCCTATAGACCAAGGCAAGTCAACGTGTATTCAATTGAAAATTTCTAAGTCCAAACAAGAGGGGATGTAGGTATAGGTAGATGAGAATCCTATAGACCAAGGCAAGTAAACGTGTATTCACTTGAAAAATTCTAAGTCCAAACAAGAGGGGATTAAGGTATAGGTAGATGAGAATCCTATAGACCAAGGCATCTCAGAGTGTATTCAATTGAAAATTTCTAAGTCCAAACAAGAGGGGATGTGGGTATAGGTAGATGAGAATCCTATAGACCAAGGGAAGTCAACGTGTATTCAATTTAAAATTTCTAAGTCCAAATAAAAGGGGATGTAGGTATAGGTAGATGAGAATCCTATAGACCAAGGCAAGTAAACGTGTATTCAATTGAAAATTTCTAAGTCCAAACAAGAGGGGATGTAGGTATAGGTAGATGAGAATCCTATAGACCAAGTCAAGTCAACGTGTATTCAATTGAAAATTTCTAAGTCAAAACAAGAGGGGATGTAGGTATAGGTAGATGAGAATCCTATAGACCAAGGCAAGTAAACGTGTATTCAATTGAAAATTTCTAAGTCCAAACAAGAGGGGATGTAGGTATAGGTAGATGAGAATCCTATAGACCAAGGCAAGTCAACGTGTATTCAATTGAAAATTTCTAAGTCCAAACAAGAGGGGATGTAGGTATAGGTAGATGAGAATCCTATAGACCAAGGGAAGTCAACGTGTATTCAATTTAAAATTTCTAAGTCCAAATAAAAGGGGATGTAGGTATAGGTAGATGAGAATCCTATAGACCAAGGCAAGTAAACGTGTATTCACTTGAAAAATTCTAAGTCCAAACAAGAGGGGATGAAGGTATAGGTAGATGAGAATCCTATAGACCAAGGCATCTCAGAGTGTATTCAATTGAAAATTTCTAAGTCAAAACAAGAGGGGATGTAGGTATAGGTAGATGGGAATCCTATAGACCAAGTCAAGTCAACGTGTATTCAATTGAAAATTTCTAAGTCAAAACAAGAGGGGATGTAGGTATAGGTAGATGAGAATCCTATAGACCAAGGCAAGTAAACGTGTATTCAATTGAAAATTTCTAAGTCCAAACAAGAGGGGATGTAGGTATAGGTAGATGAGAATCCTATAGACCAAGGCAAGTCAACGTGTATTCAATTGAAAATTTCTAAGTCCAAACAAGAGGGGATGTAGGTATAGGTAGATGAGAATCCTATAGACCAAGGCAAGTCAACGTGTATTCAATTGAAAATTTCTAAGTCCAAACAAAAGGGGATGTAGGTATAGGTAGATGAGAATCCTATAGACCAAGGCAAGTCAACGTGTATTCAATTGAAAATTTCTAAGTCCAAACAAGAGGGGATGTAGGTATAGGTAGATGAGAATCCTATAGACCAAGGAAAGTCAACGTGTATTCAATTGAAAAATTCTAAGTCCAAACAAGAGGGGATGTGGGTATAGGTAAATGAGAATCCTATAGACCAAGATAAGTCAATGTGTATTCAATTGAAAATTTCTAAGTCCAAACAAGAGGGGATGAAGGTATAGGTAGATGAGAATCCTATAGACAAAGGCATCTCAGAGTGTATTCAATTGACAATTTCTAAGTCAAAACAAGAGGGGATGTAGGTATAGGTAGATGAGAATCCTATAGACCAAGGCAAGTAAACGTGTATTCACTTGAAAATTTCTAAGTCCAAACAAGAGGGGATGTAGGTATAGGTAGATGAGAATCCTATAGACCAAGTCAAGTCAACGTGTATTCAATTGAAAATTTCTAAGTCAAAACAAGAGGGGATGTAGGTATAGGTAGATGAGAATCCTATAGACCAAGGCAAGTAAACGTGTATTCAATTGAAAAATTCTAAGTCCAAACAAGAGGGGATGTAGGTATAGGTAGATGAGAATCCTATAGACCAAGGCAAGTCAACGTGTATTCAATTGAAAATTTCTAAGTCCAAACAAGAGGGGATGTAGGTATAGGTAGATGAGAATCCTATAGACCAAGGCAAGTAAACGTGTATTCACTTGAAAATTTCTAAGTCCAAACAAGAGGGGTTGTAGCTATAGGTAGATGAGAATCCTATAGACCAAGGCAAGTCAACGTGTATGCAATTGAAAAATTCTAAGTCCAAACAAGAGGGGATGTGGGTATAGGTAGATGAGAATCCTATAGACCAAGGGAAGTCAACGTGTATTCAATTTAAAATTTCTAAGTCCAAATAAAAGGGGATGTAGGTATAGGTAGATGAGAATCCTATAGACCAAGGCAAGTAAACGTGTATTCAATTGAAAATTTCTAAGTCCAAACAAGAGGGGATGTAGGTATAGGTAGATGAGAATCCTATAGACCAAGTCAAGTCAACGTGTATTCAATTGAAAATTTCTAAGTCAAAACAAGAGGGGATGTAGGTATAGGTAGATGAGAATCCTATAGACCAAGGCAAGTAAACGTGTATTCAATTGAAAATTTCTAAGTCCAAACAAGAGGGGATGTAGGTATAGGTAGATGAGAATCCTATAGACCAAGGCAAGTCAACGTGTATTCAATTGAAAATTTCTAAGTCCAAACAAGAGGGGATGTAGGTATAGGTAGATGAGAATCCTATAGACCAAGGCAAGTCAACGTGTATTCAATTGAAAATTTCTAAGTCTAAACAAAAGGGGATGTAGGTATAGGTAGATGAGAATCCTATAGACCAAGGCATCTCAGAGTGTATTCAATTGACAATTTCTAAGTCAAAACAAGAGGGGATGTAAGTATAGGTAGATGAGAATCCTATAGACCAAATCAAGTCAACGTGTATTCAATTGAAAATTTCTAAGTCAAAACAAGAGGGGATGTAGGTATAGGTAGATGAGAATCCTATAGACCAAGGCAAGTAAACGTGTATTCACTTGAAAATTTCTAAGTCCAAACAAGAGGGGATGTAGGTATAGGTAGATGAGAATCCTATAGACCAAGGCAAGTCAACGTGTATGCAATTGCAAAATTCTAAGTCCAAACAAGAGGGGATGTAGGTATAGGTAGATGAGAATCCTATAGACCAAGGCAAGTCAACGTGTATTCAATTGAAAATTTCTAAGTCCAAATAAAAGGGAATGTAGGTATAGGTAGATGAGAATCCTATAGACCAAGGCAAGTCAACGTGTATTCACTTGAAAATTTCTAAGTCCAAACAAGAGGGGATGTGGGTATAGGTAGATGAGAATCCTATAGACCAAGGGAAGTCAACGTGTATTCAATTTAAAATTTCTAAGTCCAAATAAAAGGGGATGTAGGTATAGGTAGATGAGAATCCTATAGACCAAGGCAAGTAAACGTGTATTCACTTGAAAAATTCTAAGTGTAAACAAGAGGGGATGAAGGTATAGGTAGATGAGAATCCTATAGACCAAGGCATCTCAGAGTGACTTCAATTGAAAATTTCTAAGTCAAAACAAGAGGGGATGTAGGTATAGGTAGATGAGAATTCTATAGACCAAGTCAAGTCAACGTGTATTCAATTGAAAATTTCTAAGTCAAAACAAGAGGGGATGTAGGTATAGGTAGATGAGAATCCTATAGACCAAGGCAAGTAAACGTGTATTCAATTGAAAATTTCTAAGTCCAAACAAGAGGGGATGTAGGTATAGGTAGATGAGAATCCTATAGACCAAGGCAAGTCAACGTGTATTCAATTGAAAATTTCTAAGTCCAAACAAGAGGGGATGTAGGTATAGGTAGATGAGAATCCTATAGACCAAGGCAAGTCAACGTGTATTCAATTGAAAATTTCTAAGTCCAAACAAAAGGGGATGTGGGTATAGGTAGATGAGAAGCCTATAGACCAAGGCAAGTCAACGTGTATTCAATTGAAAATTTCTAAGTCCAAACAAAAGGGGATGTAGATATAGGTAGATGAGATTCCTATAGACCAAGGCAAGTCAACGTGTATTCAATTGAAAATTTCTAAGTCCAAACAAGAGGGGATGTAGGTATAGGAAGATGAGAATCCTGTAGACCAAGGCAAGTCAACGTGTATTCACTTGAAAATTTCTAAGTCCAAACAAGAGGGGATGTGGGTATAGGTAGATGAGAATCCTATAGACCAAGGGAAGTCAACGTGTATTCAATTTAAAATTTCTAAGTCCAAATAAAAGGGGATGTAGGTATAGGTAGATGAGAATCCTATAGACCAAGGCAAGTAAACGTGTATTCACTTGAAAAATTCTAAGTCCAAACAAGAGGGGATGTAGATATAGGTAGATGAGATTCCTATAGACCAAGGCAAGTAAACGTGTATTCAATTGAAAATTTCTAAGTCCAAACAAGAGGGGATGTGGGTATAGGTAGATGAGAATCCTATAGACCAAGGGAAGTCAACGCGTATTCAATTTAAAATTTCTAAGTCCAAATAAAAGGGGATGTAGGTATAGGTAGATGAGAATCCTATAGACCAAGGCAAGTAAACGTGTATTCACTTGAAAAATTCTAAGTCCAAACAAGAGGGGATGAAGGTATAGGTAGATGAGAATCCTATAGACCAAGGCATCTCAGAGTGTATTCAATTGAAAATTTCTAAGTCAAAACAAGAGGGGATGTAGGTATAGGTAGATGAGAATCCTATAGACCAAGTCAAGTCAACGTGTATTCAATTGAAAATTTCTAAGTCAAAACAAGAGGGGATGTAGGTATAGGTAGATGAGAATCCTATAGACCAAGGCAAGTAAACGTGTATTCAATTGAAAATTTCTAAGTCCAAACAAGAGGGGATGTAGGTATAGGTAGATGAGAATCCTATAGACCAAGGCAAGTCAACGTGTATTCAATTGAAAATTTCTAAGTCCAAACAAGAGGGGATGTAGGTATAGGTAGATGAGAATCCTATAGACCAAGGCAAGTCAACGTGTATTCAATTGAAAATTTCTAAGTCCAAACAAAAGGGGATGTAGGTATAGGTAGATGAGAATCCTATAGACCAAGGCAAGTCAACGTGTATTCAATTGAAAATTTCTAAGTCCAAACAAAAGGGGATGTAGATATAGGTAGATGAGATTCCTATAGACCAAGGCAAGTCAACGTGTATTCAATTGAAAATTTCTAAGTCCAAACAAGAGGGGATGTAGGTATAGGAAGATGAGAATCCTGTAGACCAAGGCAAGTCAACGTGTATTCACTTGAAAATTTCTAAGTCCAAACAAGAGGGGATGTGGGTATAGGTAGATGAGAATCCTATAGACCAAGGGAAGTCAACGTGTATTCAATTTAAAATTTCTAAGTCCAAATAAAAGGGGATGTAGGTATAGGTAGATGAGAATCCTATAGACCAAGGCAAGTAAACGTGTATTCACTTGAAAAATTCTAAGTCCAAACAAGAGGGGATGAAGGTATAGGTAGATGAGAATCCTATAGACCAAGGCATCTCAGAGTGTATTCAATTGAAAATTTCTAAGTCAAAACAAGAGGGGATGTAGGTATAGGTAGATGAGAATCCTATAGACCGAGGCATCTAAGATTGTATTCAATTGAAAATTTCTAAGTCCAAACAAGAAGGGATGTAGGTATAGGTAGATGAGAATCCTATAGACCAAGGCAAGTAAACGTGTATTCAATTGAAAATTTCTAAGTCCAAACAAGAGGGGATGTAGGTATAGGTAGATGAGAATCCTATAGACCAAGGCAAGTCAACGTGTATTCAATTGAAAATTTCTAAGTCCAAACAAGAAGGGATGTAGGTATAGGTAGATGAGAATCCTATAGACCAAGGCAAGTAAACGTGTATTCAATTGAAAATTTCTAAGTCCAAACAAGAAGGGATGTAGGTATAGGTAGATGAGAATCCTATAGACCAAGGCAAGTCAACGTGTATTCAATTGAAAATTTCTAAGTCAAAACAAGAGGGGATGTAGGTATAGGTAGATGAGAATCCTATAGACCAAGGCAAGTAAACGTGTATTCAATTGAAAATTTCTAAGTCCAAACAAGAGGGGATGTAGGTATAGGTAGATGAGAATCCTATAGACCAAGGCAAGTCAACGTGTATTCAATTGAAAATTTCTAAGTCCAAACAAGAGGGGATGTAGGTATAGGTAGATGAGAATCCTATAGACCAAGGCAAGTAAACGTGTATTCACTTGAAAATTTCTAAGTCCAAACAAGAGGGGATGTAGCTATAGGTAGATGAGAATCCTATAGACCAAGGCAAGTCAACGTGTATGCAATTGAAAAATTCTAAGTCCAAACAAGAGGGGATGTGGGTATAGGTAGATGAGAATCCTATAGACCAAGGGAAGTCAACGTGTATTCAATTGAAAATTTCTAAGTCCAAATAAAAGGGGATGTAGGTATAGGTAGATGAGAATCCTATAGACCAAGGCAAGTAAACGTGTATTCACTTGAAAAATTCTAAGTCCAAACAAGAGGGGATGAAGGTATAGGTAGATGAGAATCCTATAGACCAAGGCATCTCAGAGTGTATTCAATTGAAAATTTCTAAGTCAAAACAAGAGCGGATGTAGGTATAGGAAGATGAGAATCCTATAGACCAAGGCAAGTCAACGTGTATTCAATTGAAAATTTCTAAGTCCAAACCAAAGGGGATGTAGATATAGGTAGATGAGAATCCTATAGACCAAGGCAAGTCAACGTGTATTCAATTGAAAATATCTAAGTCCAAACAAAAGGGGATGTAGATATAGGTAGATGAGATTCCTATAGACCAAGGCAAGTCAACGTGTATTCAATTGAAAATTTCTAAGTCCAAACAAGAGGGGATGTAGGTATAGGTAGATGAGAATCCTATAGACCAAGGCATCTCAACGTGTATTCAATTGAAAATTTCTAAGTCCAAATAAAAGGGAATGTAAGTATAGGTAGATGAGAATCCTATAGACCAAGGCAAGACAACGTGTATTCACTTGAAAATTTCTAAGTCCAAACAAGAGGGGGTGTGGTTATAGGTAGATGAGAATCCTATAGACCAAGGGAAGTCAACGCGTATTCAATTTAAAATTTCTAAGTCCAAATAAAAGGGGATGTAGGTATAGGTAGATGAGAATCCTATAGACCAAGGCAAGTAAACATGTATTCACTTGAAAAATTCTAAGTCCAAACAAGAGGGGATGAAGGTATAGGTAGATGAGAATCCTATAGACCAAGGCATCTCAGAGTGTATTCAATTGAAAATTTCTAAGTCAAAACAAGAGGGGATGTAGGTATAGGTAGATGAGAATCCTATAGACCAAGGCAAGTAAACGTGTATTCAATTGAAAATTTCTAAGTCCAAACAAGAGGGGATGTAGGTATAGGTAGATGAGAATCCTATAGACCAAGGCAAGTCAACGTGTATTCAATTGAAAATTTCTAAGTCCAAACAAGAGGGGATTTAGGTATAGGTAGATGAGAATCCTATAGACCAAGGCAAGTAAACGTGTATTCACTTGAAAATTTCTAAGTCCAAACAAGAGGGGATGTAGCTATAGGTAGATGAGAATCCTATAGACCAAGGCAAGTCAACGTGTATGCAATTGAAAAATTCTAAGTCTAAACAAGAGGGGATGTGGGTATAGGTAGATGAGAATCCTATAGACCAAGGGAAGTCAACGTGTATTCAATTTAAAATTTCTAAGTCCAAATAAAAGGGGATGTAGGTATAGGTAGATGAGAATCCTATAGACCAAGGCAAGTAAACGTGTATTCACTTGAAAAATTCTAAGTCCAAACAAGAGGGGATGAAGGTATAGGTAGATGAGAATCCTATAGACCAAGGCATCTCAGAGTGTATTCAATTGAAAATTTCTAAGTCAAAACAAGAGGGGATGTAGGTATAGGTAGATGAGAATCCTATAGACCAAGTCAAGTCAACGTGTATTCAATTGAAAATTTCTAAGTCAAAACAAGAGGGGATGTAGGTATAGGTAGATGAGAATCCTATAGACCAAGGCAAGTAAACGTGTATTCAATTGAAAATTTCTAAGTCCAAACAAGAGGGGATGTAGGTATAGGTAGATGAGAATCCTATAGACCAAGGCAAGTCAACGTGTATTCAATTGAAAATTTCTAAGTCCAAACAAGAGGGGATGTAGGTATAGGTAGATGAGAATCCTATAGACCAAGGCAAGTCAACGTGTATTCAATTGAAAATTTCTAAGTCCAAACAAAAGGGGATGTAGGTATAGGTAGATGAGAATCCTATAGACCAAGGCAAGTCAACGTGTATTCAATTGAAAATTTCTAAGTCCAAACAAGAGGGGATGTAGGTATAGGTAGATGAGAATCCTATAGACCAAGGCCAGTAAACGTGTATTCAATTGAAAAATTCTAAGTCCAAACAAGAGGGGATGTGGGTATAGGTAAATGAGAATCCTATAGACCAAGATAAGTCAATGTGTATTCAATTGAAAATTTCTAAGTCCAAACAAGAGGGGATGAAGGTATAGGTAGATGAGAATCCTATAGACAAAGGCATCTCAGAGTGTATTCAATTGACAATTTCTAAGTCAAAACAAGAGGGGATGTAGGTATAGGTAGATGAGAATCCTATAGACCAAGGCAAGTAAACGTGTATTCACTTGAAAATTTCTAAGTCCAAACAAGAGGGGATGTAGGTATAGGTAGATGAGAATCCTATAGACCAAGTCAAGTCAACGTGTATTCAATTGAAAATTTCTAAGTCAAAACAAGAGGGGATGTAGGTATAGGTAGATGAGAATCCTATAGACCAAGGCAAGTAAACGTGTATTCAATTGAAAAATTCTAAGTCCAAACAAGAGGGGATGTAGGTATAGGTAGATGAGAATCCTATAGACCAAGGCAAGTCAACGTGTATTCAATTGAAAATTTCTAAGTCCAAACAAGAGGGGATGTAGGTATAGGTAGATGAGAATCCTATAGACCAAGGCAAGTAAACGTGTATTCACTTGAAAATTTCTAAGTCCAAACAAGAGGGGTTGTAGCTATAGGTAGATGAGAATCCTATAGACCAAGGCAAGTCAACGTGTATGCAATTGAAAAATTCTAAGTCCAAACAAGAGGGGATGTAGGTATAGGTAGATGAGAATCCTATAGACCAAGGGAAGTCAACGTGTATTCAATTTAAAATTTCTAAGTCCAAATAAAAGGGGATGTAGGTATAGGTAGATGAGAATCCTATAGACCAAGGCAAGTAAACGTGTATTCAATTGAAAATTTCTAAGTCCAAACAAGAGGGGATGTAGGTATAGGTAGATGAGAATCCTATAGACCAAGGCATCTCAGAGTGTATTCAATTGAAAATTTCTAAGTCAAAACAAGAGGGGATGTAGGTATAGGTAGATGAGAATCCTATAGACCAAGTCAAGTCAACGTGTATTCAATTGAAAATTTCTAAGTCAAAACAAGAGGGGATGTAGGTATAGGTAGATGAGAATCCTATAGACCAAGGCAAGTAAACGTGTATTCAATTGAAAATTTCTAAGTCCAAACAAGAGGGGATGTAGGTATAGGTAGATGAGAATCCTATAGACCAAGGCAAGTCAACGTGTATTCAATTGAAAATTTCTAAGTCCAAACAAGAGGGGATGTAGGTATAGGTAGATGAGAATCCTATAGACCAAGGCAAGTCAACGTGTATTCAATTGAAAATTTCTAAGTCCAAACAAAAGGGGATGTAGGTATAGGTAGATGAGAATCCTATAGACCAAGGCAAGTCAACGTGTATTCAATTGAAAATTTCTAAGTCCAAACAAGAGGGGATGTAGGTATAGGTAGATGAGAATCCTATAGACCAAGGCAAGTCAACGTGTATTCAATTGAAAAATTCTAAGTCCAAACAAGAGGGGATGTGGGTATAGGTAAATGAGAATCCTATAGACCAAGATAAGTCAATGTGTATTCAATTGAAAATTTCTAAGTCCAAACAAGAGGGGATGAAGGTATAGGTAGATGAGAATCCTATAGACAAAGGCATCTCAGAGTGTATTCAATTGACAATTTCTAAGTCAAAACAAGAGGGGATGTAGGTATAGGTAGATGAGAATCCTATAGACCAAGGCAAGTAAACGTGTATTCACTTGAAAATTTCTAAGTCCAAACAAGAGGGGATGTAGGTATAGGTAGATGAGAATCCTATAGACCAAGTCAAGTCAACGTGTATTCAATTGAAAATTTCTAAGTCAAAACAAGAGGGGATGTAGGTATAGGTAGATGAGAATCCTATAGACCAAGGCAAGTAAACGTGTATTCAATTGAAAAATTCTAAGTCCAAACAAGAGGGGATGTAGGTATAGGTAGATGAGAATCCTATAGACCAAGGCAAGTCAACGTGTATTCAATTGAAAATTTCTAAGTCCAAACAAGAGGGGATGTAGGTATAGGTAGATGAGAATCCTATAGACCAAGGCAAGTAAACGTGTATTCACTTGAAAATTTCTAAGTCCAAACAAGAGGGGTTGTAGCTATAGGTAGATGAGAATCCTATAGACCAAGGCAAGTCAACGTGTATGCAATTGAAAAATTCTAAGTCCAAACAAGAGGGGATGTGGGTATAGGTAGATGAGAATCCTATAGACCAAGGGAAGTCAACGTGTATTCAATTTAAAATTTCTAAGTCCAAATAAAAGGGGATGTAGGTATAGGTAGATGAGAATCCTATAGACCAAGGCAAGTAAACGTGTATTCAATTGAAAATTTCTAAGTCCAAACAAGAGGGGATGTAGGTATAGGTAGATGAGAATCCTATAGACCAAGTCAAGTCAACGTGTATTCAATTGAAAATTTCTAAGTCAAAACAAGAGGGGATGTAGGTATAGGTAGATGAGAATCCTATAGACCAAGGCAAGTAAACGTGTATTCAATTGAAAATTTCTAAGTCCAAACAAGAGGGGATGTAGGTATAGGTAGATGAGAATCCTATAGACCAAGGCAAGTCAACGTGTATTCAATTGAAAATTTCTAAGTCCAAACAAGAGGGGATGTAGGTATAGGTAGATGAGAATCCTATAGACCAAGGCAAGTCAACGTGTATTCAATTGAAAATTTCTAAGTCCAAACAAAAGGGGATGTAGGTATAGGTAGATGAGAATCCTATAGACCAAGGCATCTCAGAGTGTATTCAATTGACAATTTCTAAGTCAAAACAAGAGGGGATGTAAGTATAGGTAGATGAGAATCCTATAGACCAAATCAAGTCAACGTGTATTCAATTGAAAATTTCTAAGTCAAAACAAGAGGGGATGTAGGTATAGGTAGATGAGAATCCTATAGACCAAGGCAAGTAAACGTGTATTCACTTGAAAATTTCTAAGTCCAAACAAGAGGGGATGTAGGTATAGGTAGATGAGAATCCTATAGACCAAGGCAAGTCAACGTGTATGCAATTGCAAAATTCTAAGTCCAAACAAGAGGGGATGTAGGTATAGGTAGATGAGAATCCTATAGACCAAGGCAAGTCAACGTGTATTCAATTGAAAATTTCTAAGTCCAAATAAAAGGGAATGTAGGTATAGGTAGATGAGAATCCTATAGACCAAGGCAAGTCAACGTGTATTCACTTGAAAATTTCTAAGTCCAAACAAGAGGGGATGTGGGTATAGGTAGATGAGAATCCTATAGACCAAGGGAAGTCAACGTGTATTCCATTTTAAATTTCTCAGTCCAAATAAAAGGGGATGTAGGTATAGGTAGATGAGAATCCTATAGACCAAGGCCAGTCAACGTGTATTCACTTGAAAAATTCTAAGTCCAAACAAGAGGGGATGAAGGTATAGGTAGATGAGAATCCTATAGACCAAGGCATCTCAGAGTGTATTCAATTGAAAATTTCTTAGTCAAAACAAAAGGGGATGTAGGTATAGGTAGATGAGAATCCTATAGACCAAGTCAAGTCAACGTGTATTCAATTGAAAATTTCTAAGTCAAAACAAGAGGGGATGTAGGTATAGGTAGATGAGAATCCTATAGACCAAGGCAAGTAAACGTGTATTCAATTGAAAATTTCTAAGTCCAAACAAGAGGGGATGTAGGTATAGGTAGATGAGAATCCTATAGACCAAGGCAAGTCAACGTGTATTCAATTGAAAATTTCTAAGTCCAAACAAGAGGGGATGTAGGTATAGGTAGATGAGAATCCTATAGACCAAGGCAAGTCAACGTGTATTCAATTGAAAATTTCTAAGTCCAAACAAGAGGGGATGTAGGTATAGGTAGATGAGAATCCTATAGACCAAGGCAAGTCAACGTGTATTCAATTGAAAATTTCTAAGTCCAAACAAGAGGGGATGTAGGTATAGGTAGATGAGAATCCTATAGACCAAGGCAAGTAAACGTGTATTCACTTGAAAAATTCTAAGTCCAAACAAGAGGGGATTAAGGTATAGGTAGATGAGAATCCTATAGACCAAGGCATCTCAGAGTGTATTCAATTGAAAATTTCTAAGTCAAAACAAGAGGGGATGTAGGTATAGGTAGATGAGAATCCTATAGACCAAGTCAAGTCAACGTGTATTCAATTGAAAATTTCTAAGTCAAAACAAGAGGGGATGTAGGTATAGGTGGATGAGAATCCTATAGACCAAGGCAAGTAAACGTGTATTCACTTGAAAATTTCTAAGTCCAAACAAGAGGGGATGTAGGTATAGGTAGATGAGAATCCTATAGACCAAGGCAAGTCAACGTGTATGCAATTGAAAAATTCTAAGTCCAAACAAGAGGGGATGTAGGTATAGGTAGATGAGAATCCTATAGACCAAGGCAAGTCAACGTGTATTCAATTGAAAATTTCTAAGTCCAAACAAGAGGGGATGTAGGTATAGGTAGATGAGAATCCTATAGACCAAGGCAAGTCAACGTGTATTCAATTGAAAAATTCTAAGTCCAAACAAGAGGGGATGTAGGTATAGGTAGATGAGAATCCTGTAGACCAAGATAAGTCAACGTGTATTCAATTGAAAATTTCTAAGTTCAAACAAGAGGGGATGAAGGTATAGGTTGATGAGAATCCTATAGACCAAGGCATCTCAGAGTGTATTCAATTGAAAATTTCTAAGTCCAAACAAGAGGGGATGAAGGTATAGGTAGATGAGAATCCTATAGACCAAGGCATCTCAGAGTATATTCAATTGAAAATTTCTAAGTCCAAACAAGAGAGGATGTAGGTATAGGTTGATGAGAACTCTAGAGACCAAGTCAAGTCAACGTGTATTCAATTGAAAATTTCTAAGTCTAAACAAGAGGGGACGTAGGTATAGGTAGGTGAGAATCCTATAGACTAACACATGTCAGCTTGTATTCAAATGAAAATTTCTAAGTTCAGAACAGTGTAAGTAAGTGTCTGGAAGTGCCCGATCGACGCCTACTGCCATGTTGGGTGCATGTAGGCGTAGCAAAATGCCTTCTAATCTGCTAGGCACATCGGGACTTAGTTTTTTTCTGTTTTTTCTCCGCACCGTGTAGGTTGGCGTCTGGAAGTGCCTGATTGAGGCCTACTGTTACCTTGACATTTCAGAGCGTATTCAAGTTAAAACTTTTAACTTTAAAACGGGAGTTTGGTACCGGTAAATGAGAAGCTTATTAAGCTAGACATGTTGAAATTTATAAGTTCGGACATAGGGGATGGCAAGACGGGGAATAGGGATAAAGAATAAAAAAGAGAGATAGACAGATCTAGATAAATACAGAGGTATAAAGAGAGACAGGCAAGGGAGATAAATTTCACTTTTAGATTTTATGTAAATTGTTTTCTATAGGAAACATGCAAATAGAACACATAACATCTAGACATATAAATATATACATAAAACAATTATAGTTATGAGATATATCTGAACTAATCCAAAAACACAATAATGATGAATATCATCACTTACCTTGGAAAATTATCCAGGCTGTATGCCTACTTACATTCCATCAAACACCAGAAAATCATGATCCATTGCTTGGTTGATTTTTTTAATTTTTTTTATTTTTATTTTTTTCATACACATTTGTAATTGTGTCTTGCTTTATCAAGTATTTTTGTAGTTAATCTGTGGTGTTGGGAGAATCAATTTTGCTTAACATTTTTTTATATATTTTTTTTTCAGTTTACAGAGTTATTGCAGTACCAAGTCTGACACTGTAATTGCTTGAAAAGTATTGCATTAGGAAGGATTCTTTTTTTTTTTTTTTTGAGGTGTGCGGGAATTTCAGTAGGGGAAGTTTCTACTGATTTCAGATTCCAAGACAGCAAAGTTGTATTTTATTGTTTGTGCATTCTTTTATCAAGTTTTTACAGATGTTTTTGTGTTATGAAAGTAAAAATGAATGACTTGCAAAGACATTTACATTTTTGCATTCTTTTTTAATTCTTCACCTTTTTTGTTTTAATGTCCCAAGAGTGAACCAAGACAGATGAGTCTTATTCAGCAGAGTGGAAAAAAACAGGTTAATTTTGGTTGTCCTCAATGGATTTGTCCAGAGTATAATATGTCCAAGTTATTGCCCTAATAAAGTGAGAACCATACCCCAAAACTAATGCAGAACTCTTATGTTATTGCACAGCTACAAGAGTTAACTTGTCTAGGATAAGTGCCATATAAATTTGCAGAAGTCACTATATAGCTCTATTTATTAACTGATATGAACTTAAATTGCTGAACATGTCTCAAAAATTTTCTACAGAGCTCTACTTAGAAACGAGCACTCTCAAAGAAAATTTGTCTAACCTAATTTTGAAATATGTTCTTTAAAGTTACCATAGAGCTCTCAAATATATTAGGCACTCAAATAGGAAACTTGTTTCAAATACTTGTGTTATATATATATACATATATATATATATATATATATATATTAAAAACTTACAGTATATCTATACTTACGTATTGACATTTAGGTTTTCAAAACATACTGCAGAGCTCTTCATGTTTCCTGAATTTTATGCTTTCGTCTACTAATGTATTGAGCACTCTCAAAGTATTCTGAATTGTGTAGCTGAATTGCCATACATGTTTTTGAACGTCTATATTTAGCTCTACTAATGTATTGAACTCTGTCAAAATAAATTTATGCAGTTGAAATGCCATATATGTTTCTAAAATGTTTTATTTAGCTCTACTAATATATTGAGCACTCTGGAAGTAGATTTGTCTAAAATAATTGCCAAAATGTTTCCAAATCTTACTACAAAGCTCTATAAATGCATTGAGCACTCTTAAAGTAAAATCGTCTTGCATAATTAAACAACACAATTGTTAAATTTACTACACAGCTATATTAAACCATGGAGCACATGCAAGCATCATTGGCATATATATATATATATATATATATATATATATATATATATATATATAAATATATATATATATTGTTTAAACGTACGAAAGAGCTTTACCCAGAGTTATAGAAGAGTGCTCAATGAGACACAGAGCAATAAAGACATTTTATTTAGATTTTTAGTTAATAATTATACTCTAAACAAGTGCTCAACACTAGACAGAGCTGATATTATAAAACGTTTATTTTATTACAAGAGATATAAATATTAAGATTTATCAGAGTTAATTAAGAGTGCTCAATGAGACATAGAGCACTAAAGACATTTATTAAGATTTTTACTTAATAATTATACTTTAAATAGTGCTCAAGACAGAGCTGATATTATAAAACGTTTATTTTATTACAGGCTAAATAAACATTAAGATTTAACCAGAGTTATATAAGAGTGCTCAATAAGACATAGAGCAATAAAGACATTTTATGTAGATTTTTACTTAATAATTACACTTTAAATAAGTGCTCAACACGTGACAGAGCTGATATTATAAAACGTTTATTTTATTACAAGAGATATAAATATTAAGATTTAACTAGAGTTATATGAGTGTGCTCAATAAGACAGAGCAATAAACATATTTTATTCAGATTTTTACTTAATAATTACACTTTAAATAAGTGCTCATCACTAGAAAGAGCTGATATTATCAAACGTTTATATTATTGAAAGAAAATTATATGCCAATGCTTTATCATACATAGAGCAATATTGACATTTTAGATTTTTCATTGAGAATCATAACATTTAGAATAAAATTATTAAAATTTATATTACATTATGTCATATTCACACAAGAATACCAAAAACAGTATGGTTATCTAAATTGACGTATGCATTTTTTTTAACTTATTACCTTGCTCTACTGATGTATTGAGCACTCTACATATAAGTCCTGTCATTTGAATTTCTATGTATATATTTTAAATCCTAACAGTTAGCTCAAAGTCTTACCATCAAATTGCCATATATATTTCCAAAAATTTAACAACTATTTCTACTAATTCATTAATCATTGTATATATTTATCTTTCTGTCTCTCATTATCTATCTATCTATCTATCTATAGAAGTGAAAATGTCTGTCTGTGTGTACATTTCTCTTAGCAATAACTCTGTCAATTTTAGTCTACAAATTGAAAATTTTGATGTAGAGGGTACTGAGATTTTGGAAAATCTATGCAATTGGTATTTGGACAGAAATTTGGCGATTAAGAGGTAAAAGTTCAATGATCTGGCCTTTGAGAACTCTACAAATCTCCTCTGACAATTATGGGTCTAAACACTTGAAATTTTAGATATAGTTTCCTTGGACATGGATCTAAATTAATATCTTGATTTGAGCCCAAAACAATAAATTTTAAGGGTCATAATAGGGGTCAAATTTTTAAAAATTAACCGTTTTCTTGCTTTTTTTTTAGTGGGGGAGTGGGGCAGCATACACCGCCAAACACCGGGGCTACGCCAGGAACATATGCTAGTATAATTATATATATATATAATTATTTATATATATATATATATATATATATTCAAGGGAGACAATTTATATATAGATCACATATTTATACAAATTGTCTCCCTTGAATATATATATATATGTATATATATATATATATATATATATATATATATATATATATATATATATATATATATATATATATATATATATTCAAGGGGACAATTTGTATATAGATCACATAATTATTAGAAGTTATTTTTTAATTGAAATAAATATATATATATGTATATATATATATATATATATATATATATATATATATATATATATATATTTATATATTCAAGGGACACAATTTGTATATAGATCACATAATTATTAGAAGTTATTTTTTTAATATATATATATATATATATATATATATATACATATATATATATATATATTTATATATTCAAGGGAGACAATTTGTATATAGATCACAAAATTATTAGAAGTTATTTTTTTAATGAAATAAATATATATATATATATATATATTTATATATATATTCAAGGGACACAATTTGTATATAGATCACATAATTATTAGAAGTTATTTTTTAATTGAAATAAATATATATATATATATATATTTATATATATATTCAAGGGACACAATTTGTATATAGATCACATAATTATTAGAAGTTATTTTTTAATTGAAATAAATATATAATATATATATATATATATATATATTCAAGGGACACAATTTGTATATAGATCACATACTTATTAGAAGTTTTTTTTATTATATATATCTATTCAAGCGAGACAATTTGTATATAGATCATATAATTATTAGAAGTTATTTTTTCAATTGAAAAAAATATATATATAATATATATATATATATATATATATATATATATGTATGTATATATATTCAAGGGAGACAATTTGTATATAGATCACATAATTATTAGAAGTTATTTTTTTAAATGAAATAAATATATATATATAAATATATATATATATATATATATATATATTTATATATATGTTCAAGTGAGGCAATTTGTATATAGATTACATAATTATTAGAAGTTATTTTTTTAAATGAGATAGATATATATACATATATATATATATGTATATATTTATATATATATTCAAGGGAGACAATTTGTATATAGATCAGATAATTATTAGAAGTTATTTTGTTTAATTGAAATATATATATATATATATATTTCAATTAAAAAAATAACTTCTAATAATTATGTGATCTCTTCTAATAATTATGTGATCTATATACAAATTTTCGCCCTTGAATATATATATATATATATATGTATATATATATATATTCAAGGGAGACAATTTGTATAAAGATCACATAATTATTAGAAGTTATGTTTTTAATGCTTAATTGAACTTTAATGCTTAGTTTTTCCATCAATTGTTTGACTTGGGTTATTTTTTTTAATTGATACATGAAAAAAATCTATGTGCTATTCGAGACAAGAAATAAAAATATACAGAAAATTCTTACCTGTTACTTTCCAGGTGTTATCTCCACTTTTTCTCTTTTCTGCTTCTTACTGAAACTAATGGCAATTTTATGTTTGTTTGTGTTCTTTGTTACATATATATAATTTTTACTGTGATGATTTTTTTTCTTTTAATTATTTAAAAACTTTGTTTTTGATTTATATAATAAAGAGAGACAACATAACTAATGGATTTTTTTTAAAATGATATATTTAACTTTCTGGCTATGATCAAACACCCATGTACTACTTTTTTATTTTTTTGTAGTTGCATAAGTTAGCTGATGAGAAGAAATACAAGCAGAACTGCATTCATTTAAATGAAGCTAATAGTTTAGAATTTGATTGTACCCAGATGTGCATGTACACAAAGAAAGAAACACTTACTTGAGGACTTCTGTAACTACAGGAAACATGTGGCAGCTAGCTGATGCTGCTGGATTCAGTTGTTTTTTCCAATCCACATAATTCTCACAATAGCTGATAGTAGAATTCCATCATGATCAAGAGGAGTACCTGAAATTACAAAGATATACACACAGAAGGAAAGAAAAAGAATACTTACTCTATTTCTATGACAATGATTGCTGCCAACACTTCGAGATGCTAATGTTGGAAGAAACAGATAGACATACATCATACGCAGTTTGATTGTACCCAGATGTGCTTGAATGCAAAGAAAGAAATACTTGATTCAAACTGCACAAGACATGTTGCAGACAGGAACGGTGATGCTGCTAGGTTTCGTTGCTTGTTCCAATCTATAAAAAAGAGGTGATATTTATAGTGTTGATAATCTACTGCTGTGTGAAAGCTGGAACAATGGAAACAGTTAAATTAAATTTTCAAATCACAAAGACTGAAGTCGAAATAGAAAGAAGAAAGGGTGATACTATACTCATCTTCCTGTCGGTGCAGACCACTTGCTGGTGACTGTTCGTTCGCCATTAAACTGGAAAGTAAAACAAAAGAAAAAAAAAGAAAACAGGTTCCGCTGGGGAAAGCTCTTGTCTGGGCAGCGAGGTGATTAACTCCCGAAAGGAGGGGCACTATATAAAAACAAGCTTTGCTGCGAACATCTCCTAAAAAGCGGTTTCTACTCAGAATAACAGGCAGAGCAGAAAACAGAGGTGTTCTCTCTACCCAACAGGATTCGTAAAGATACCACTAGTTTGTGTTCATAAGACGGCGATGATCACTCACAAAACTGGCATTCCTACTATCATATCGGAGGACCGTCATATATAATTGCACTACCATTTCGTATCGGAGGACGGTCATATATAATTGCACTACCATACCGTTTCGGAGTTCGTAGACAGTAGGAATAATAAAAGCGGCCTTAAAGCGGCTTGTGAGCACACAATCTAGTCGAACTCTAGTCGTCCTTAGTCGAGTCGAGGCAAGCATGCATTACATAGTAACACGAGCACGTGTCGCCTGCTTAGAGGGTAGCCCCCTTCGGCAGATTCGAAAGCGCACCTCACAGCGGAAGAGCTTCGGAACCAATCGGACCGTACCCAGACTTGCAGCTATTTGTTAACTTGGAAGTGGAGTCAACACCCCGACACTGAGAAAAGAGCTTTCCAAAAGCTCAAAACCAGTTGCATGCAAAGTCGGGGAAACTGGGAGCAGGCTGGGGAGAACACAGGGCCTTGCAGGGAGGCCCATTTTTCTCTTTCGTTCGGTTTACATCTTTCGGGTATTGTTCTCCTTTCAGCCTGCCCCCATCACGCCTTTTTGCTCGCCACATGCAAGCGTATAAAAAGACGACCAGATGACGGACGCAACAAACTAATGCCGACATTTTCTGGATTTTATTTTTTTTTTGCCAGAGCCCATTTAGCCGTGTAGCTGTTAAACTACAACGTTACACCCCCCTACCACGGTGAGGATAGGGTTGGACTTTAGGGGGGAAAATACACATCCAGAATTTTATCCAAGAAATTCTACAGTTTATCGACCGCCCTTAAATAATATTATATATATACTTTCATCTAACAAATTAAATTAAAAGACGTCAATTTAGATTTAAATTAAAAAATATTTTATCCAACGACAGCACGGTTTATAAACTGCACAATTGTCACGTGAAATTCTACAGTTTATCGACCGGCCTTACATAATATTATATACATACTTTCACCTAACAAATTAAATTAAAAGACGTCAATTTAGATTTAAATTAAAAAATATTTTATCCAAGAACACCACGGTTTATAAACTGCACAATTGTCACGTGAAATTCTACAGTTTATCGACCGCCCTTAAATAATATTATATATATACTTTCATCTAACAAACTAAATTAAAAGACGTCAATTTAGATTTAAATTAAAAAATATTTTATCCAACGACAGCACGGTTTATAAACTGCACAATTGTCACGTGAAATTCTACAGTTTATCGACCGGCCTTACATAATATTATATGTATACTTTCACCTAACAAATTAACTTAAAAGAGGTTAATTTAGATTTAAATTAAAAATATTTTATTCAAGAACAGCACGGTTTATAAACTGCACAATTGTCACGTGAAATTCTACAGTTTATCGACCGGCCTTAAATTATATTATATGTATACTTTCACCTAACAAATTAAATTAAAAGACGTTAATTTAGATTTAAATTAAAAATATTTTATCCAACAACAGCACGGTTTATAAACTGCACAATTGTCACGGTAATTATACAGTTTATCGACCGCCCTTAAATAATATTATATATATACTTTCATCTAACAAATTAAATTAAAAGACGTTAATTTAGATTTAAATTAAAAATATTTTATCCAACAACAGCACGGTTTATAAACTGCACAATTGTCACGTGAAATTCTACAGTTTATCGACCGCCCTTAAATAATATTATATATATATATACTTTCATCTAACAAATTAAATTAAAAGACGTTAATTTAGATTTAAATTAAAAATATTTTATCCAACAACAGCACGGTTTATAAACTGCACAATTGTCACGGTAATTATACAGTTTATCGACCGCCCTTAAATAATATTATATATATATATATACTTTCATCTAACAAATTAAATTAAAAGACGTTAATTTAGATTTAAATTAAAAATATTTTATCCAACAACAGCACGGTTTATAAACTGCACAATTGTCACGGTAATTATACAGTTTATCGACCGCCCTTAAATAATATTATATATATACTTTCATCTAACAAATTAAATTAAAAGACGTTAATTTAGATTTAAATTAAAAATATTTTATCCAACAACAGCACGGTTTATAAACTGCACAATTGTCACGTGAAATTCTACAGTTTATCGACCGCCCTTAAATTATATTATATGTATACTTTCATCTAACAAATTAAATTAAAAGACGTTAATTTAGATTTAAATTAAAAATATTTTATCCAACAACAGCACGGTTTATAAACTGCACAATTGTCACGTGAAATTCTACAGTTTATCGACCGCCCTTAAATTATATTATATGTATACTTTCACCTAACAAATTAAATTAAAAGACGTTAATTTAGATTTAAATTAAAAATATTTTATCCAAGAACAGCACGGTTTATAAACTGCACAATTATCACGGTAATATCGCTTGCTAGGTTTCTAACAGTATTTAGTATAATAAAATATAAATACCTTTAAATTTGTTTGGCATCAGAGAAATAGGCAAAAATAAAACAGCGGCAGGGCGGCGGCTTAGCTGGGTCGTCGGGCTGGTCATCTATTCTTCTGGAACATCTCTCGCTGCCACGGTCAAACTGAATTTACAGCCCGTTTTCGGGCTATTTTATATTTCACCATCGGCGTGAAAACCGTTAACTTTTTCCGGGAAAAATCAGACATTTTCCAGTCGACGTTACAAACTTTTTACCTTTTATGGAGTTTGTGTTAAGTAGCTGCCTTTTCATTGGTTGATTTAAACTTGTTTAGTTTGAAGAGTGAATGTGGACGTGTGTGCGTCTGTGTATGTGTGTGTTAATGCAAGTGTGTGTGTATGTGGGTGTGTGCGTCGTTGGCGTTGCAGCATGTGGAGGAGAGAGTAGACACATTCTCTGTCTCTTTCGGTCTCTCCCCCCTTTTCCCTCTCTGTCTGTCTATATATAAGGACACGGAGAAGCGCGCGTGCGCGAGAGCGAGTGAGAGAGAGAGAGAGAGAGAGAGAGAGAGAGAGGTTAGCAGCTGAAACTTTTAAAAGTTATAAAAAATTAAAACATAATTATAATATATATATATATATATATATATATATTTCCGCTAAATTTCGTCCTATGATATATATATATATATATATATAGATATAGATATATAGATATATATATATATATATATATATATATATATATATATATATATATATATATGTTTATATATCATAGGACGAAATATATATATATATATGTTTATATATCATAGGACGAAATTTAGCGGAAATCTATAGCCACGTGGAAAGAAATATTTCTATCCATACATTTTGGACAAAATCAAACTTTATCTGTTTTTTTTCTTCAATTAAAACTTAAAATATCACTTAACTAAACCACTCTATAGATTGATGTGATATTTGGAATATGCTGTAACATTGATACAGACAAAGTAAGGAACAGTTACGTCATAGACACAAGAAAATATGCGTATAGTTATAATAGGAAAAAAACGAAAACGTTAAAAAGTATATGCATCTTATGCAGTTATGCTACCGTGCCGAAATAAAAACGGTATTATTTAGAAATCTATTCTTTGAATTATTTGCTAATAATTAAAAAAAAAATTTTCGTTAACAGATACTATACATTGATCGTTTTTTTTTTATTTGATTTGATGTTTTTTATTTTTATTTATTTTTTATTTATCTTATTTTTATTTATTTTTATTTAAGATTTGATGTTACAAAACGCCCTTCTCTCCCGATTTTAAAACGACTTCCGGAATACCCCCTCCAATCTCTCCATGTTAAGAACGGCTTTCTTGGGGGTGTTTTTTTTTCAGAAAGCCGTTCTTATCATGGAGGGATTGGAGGTGTTAATGCTACGCTGGGGCAGCTTGTAAAATAAGAAATATCAAAGAAAACTTCTGCGACATTTTTGGGTACAATTTTCAAGTTAAATTCAATTTTATCCTATTTTTTGCTTATTAAATTATAGGATGAAAGTACAGAATAGTTAACATGACCCTCTTTACATTAAGAATGGCTTTCTTAACTTTTAAGGTAATGATTTCTTAAAAAATTACAATTTAATAACGAAAAAAAACCGGTTATTTTTACGACCTAACCCAGCGTAGCATAAACACCCCAACCCGAAAAGTCTTAGTAAAGAGAGAGGCAGGTAGAGGGAGGGGGGTGAAGGGCCGGAGAATTGGGACGTGTCAAACGAAGTTGAAATAAATCCATTTCGTTAACAAACTTTCAAATTCGATTGACACTTATGACACCCACCCCTGCCACCTCATGACAGCTTTTAACGGAAAGTTGATTTGTGTTTGAGTATTTGTGTGTACGTGTATGTTCGTGTATGTGTGTGTTTATGCGAGTGTGTGTGTGTGTGTTTATGAAAGTGCGTATGTATGTGTGTGTTTTCTGTATGTGTGTGTGTTTATGCGAGTGTGTTAGAGTGTGTGCTTCTGTCTCTGTTTATGCTCCTGCCCCTCTTTGATGTGGAAGCACATATTCTCTCTCTCTCTCTCTCTTTCTCGCTCTCTCTCTCTCTCTCTCTCTCTAAGATATATATATATATATATATATATATATATATATATAACTTAGTGGCAGTGGCACGGAGAAGCCAGAGAGAGAGAAAGAGAGAGAGACAGACAGACAGACAGACAGACAGAGACAGAGAGACAAAGAGAGAGAGAGAGAGAGGTTAGCAGCCGAAACTTTGAAAAGTTATAAAAAATTAAAAATATTTTATATATATATATATATATATATATATATTTTATATATATATATATATATATTTTATATATATATATATATTAATATATTTCGTTAACAAACTTTCAAATTCGCTTGACACTTATGACACCCACCCGTCCCCATCCCATGACAGCTTCTAACGGAAAGTTGATTTGTGTTGGTGTGTATTTGTGTCTACGTGTGTGTTTGTGTATACGTGTGTGTTTATGCGAGTGTGTGTGTTTATGAAAGTGTGTGTATGCGTGTGTTTATGCATTTACATTTCAAAATAGTCGCATTAATATAACTAGCTCCAAAACTATTTGTCTCTGCTAATTTTCCTACGATATTCGTTTTCAGCATACCTGAACAAATTGAGGGTTGGCCCCTTTCATATGCCGCCTGTTCAAACATGGTCGCCGGTGATTTACATTTCAAAATACACGCATTAATAAAACTAGCTCCAAAACTGTTTGTCTCTGCTAATTTTCCTTGCGATATTCGTTTTCAGCATACCTGAACGGTTTTAAAATCAACATTTCGAATGTTAACGAAATACACACACACAAAGACACACACACACACACACTCACACACACACACGTAAACCCAGTGAAAGTGTCTACTGTCGATAAGCTAGTTGTAAATTAGATTACTCTCTGATGAGTTTTAGTCTAGCCACACTGTGATACAGCGGAACAGTCCGTCTGTTTGGCATAACTCAGTAGATTAACTAGTTGTAAATTCTTAAAGGAGAAGCCCCTTTAAGAAGAGACTTGAAGACTTATCGGCCAACCTGGGCCGTGTGTTGTAAACAGAAATCCATTTCAGACTGAACTTTTTCCAAAACTTAGTTCGTCTTCAAAGGGACAAGAATGCCGACACTCAACTTATTGTCGCCACCCCGATCTTCGCACCATCACGCTAATAAAATTGTTCTTTGCCTGGGATCAAAATGGCGAATCTCAATTTGAATTGAGAAAGTCAAACTAAATACAAGGACGATTCATATAAATTATAGCTGTTGATTTAATGTATTGAATATTAAAACTTTGTCAAACGGAGATGATATAAAAAGCTGGGGAGCGAAACACACACACACACACACAGAGTAATGATTTGTGTTTTTGTGTGTTGGTCAGTTGGTGTGTTTAAGTATTTGTGTGTGTGTTTATGCGAGTGCGTGTATGTGTGTTTATGCAAGTATGTGTGTATGTGTGCGTTTATATAGAGTGTGTGCCTCTCAGCTGTCTCCGTTTCTTCTCCCTTCCTCGTTGACGTGATGGCGGAGAGCGTAGACACACATATTTGTCTCTCTCTCTCTCTCTCTCTCTCTCTCTCTCTCTCTCTCTCTCTCTCTCTCTCTCTCTCTCTCTCTCTCCTTTCTTCCCTCTTTGCCCCTCTTTCTCTTTCTGCCTCCCTCCCTCTCTCTCTCTCTCTCCCTTCTCCCCCTTTGTCTTTCTGTCTCCATCTCTCTCTCTCTCTCTCTCTCTCATATATATATATATATATATATATATATATATATATATATATATATATATATATATATAAATATATATATATATATATATATACGTATATATATATAAAAACTTCGTAGCAGGAGCACGGAGAAGCCAGAGAGAGAGAGAGAGAGAGAGAGAGAGGTTAGCAGCAAATGGTCTTTGGTCAGAATGTAGGAAAAAAACGGTTATTTTTACGACCTACCCCAGCGTAGTATAAACACCCCAACCTCTCCTTGAAAAAAATATATGCATCCTATGCAGTTGTGCTACCGTGCCGAAATAAAAACATTATTATTTAGAAATCTATTCTTTGTACTGTCATCTAACAATGTAATCAATATGTCGTGAAACTTGAATTGAACGAGGAATAATTCCGAGTGAAAAATCGAGTATCGCGTTTAGATAAACTCGACATCAGGTCAAATTTATTTAGTTTTGATTTAGCTTGTTCACATAATGTTGATGCATTAGAAACATGTTTTGTTTTTTAAGTTTTGCATGCATAATACTTAATGGATTTTAAATAGAAATGATTCATTCGTTTATTAATAATTAATAAAAGCAAAATAAAACTATTTTACTATTTTTTCACCTGGTTGCGACCTTTTGACTATTTTTTTTCTTTGGTCGCTATCTTTAAATATTACCCCGTATCCAACTAAGTACCGACTTTTCTATACGATAGCAAGTCTGCGTAAAGTAAACACTATTAGAGTAGAAGGATTTCCGACCTTTAGGGACCCCCCAGCAGTGAAACCGCTGTGATTTTGCCATTGTACGTCGAGGTGGTATAAGTGCTATGGGTTCATCAGAGCACATCCCATTAAAGTACTTGTAAACAAGGATGCAACACCGAGGCGATGGGACAGACTTTGGAGATTGACCTATAGCACGGGGCCTATTAGATTAGATACTCTTTTTGTTTTTGTTTTTGTTTTTGTGCTCAACGATAAAAACCGACTTCTTCATTTGTGTTTGCTTCTCATTTTCGCTTTTGCTCTGATAAGAGTTTCGCTAATGTGAAAAAGAAAACATGTTCGAACGTTTGCTGACATTTATTGGATGTGTTGCTACCAGTATTTTGCTTAATTTTCGAGTTTGGAGCGATTATCGAGTCTCACAAGATGTCTATAACATGTCAGACACTTCTTTATTGTTCTTACTTAAAACTGTGCGCTACTTTTGTTTGTGTTAAATAAACGTTTTAAAATAAGTTAAAACAACAAAAATGTGATCTAGGTAGGTAGAAGGGTAACTTATCTTGCCTTTGGTAACATTAATTTTCTTATATATTTATTTGTTCACTACTTTTTCGTTTTGTTCTTATTGAATGCGAAATATTCGCCGTGGAATTTCCACGGGTCACGATTATTTCGTTTTATTAATCTTAAGTTTCATAGAATAAAAAGTTCAGACATAACTTTGTGGAGCCATTTTTAATCGATTTCATTTAACTTTCGTTTGACCCCGGCACGTGCAGTGCAGAGAACACGATCCTTTCTCTCCTTCCCCCACTTTCACTCTTCTTTAGCTTGGTGACAAGGCGATGCTTATGTGTGCGTGAGTGTGCGTGTGTATGTGTGCGTGCGTGCGTATGTGTGTTATCAACAAAAATTAAAAAAATAAAAACTTTTTTCCCGACCGGCCGGATTAGGGTTGTGAGGTGTGGTTAGAGTTCATGAAAATAAATGTTAGCAATAAAAACTTTTTAAAACCAAGTTAGAAAAAAGAACACAATTTGCTTCCCCACCAAATTATCGTATTATTGGAGCTCCCGCGTCTAAATTAAGATTCTTTTTTTTTAAGCGATGTAATAAACCATATTTTGGATTAGGGTGCCTCCTCTCTTTATTTTGGTTTGTATATTGTTCATGTTGCAAAAATGCTTCCGGGAGATCTTTTTAGGATTCTAAAGGTTTACTTTTTTTACACTTTTTATTATCTTCGAAAAATGTACACAAATGTAAACAAGCAGTTTACGAGTTGAAAGGCATCGTTAAAATATTTTTAGCGAGTTCTTTAAACTTTATACTTTTTTTCGTCCTCTTCAAGTCCAATGTAAACAAGTTCTTGATAAGCCGTTCCTCTTAAGTAATCCCATTTACAAAATTTATACTTCTAACGATTACAATGATATTGTCCCATTGACTACTGTACACTCTTTAAACCCTCGAGTGGGCTCTGGGCATTGATAAGTAGTGATTCCTTTGTAAAACAAAAAATATTTCAATACTTTGATGGTGAATCTATAGTCAGTCTGTGCTAGTTTTACTTTTCATTTCAAAATACACGCATTAATAAAACTGTCTTGAAAACTCTCTCTGCTAATTTTCCTTGCGATATTCGTTTTCAGCATACCTGAACAAACTGAGGGTTGGCCCCTTTCATATGCCACCCATTCAACATGGTCGCCAGTGATTTACAGTTCAAAATACACGCATTAATAAAACTAGCTCCGAAACAATTTGTCTCTGCTAATTTTCCTTGCGATATTCGTTTTCAGCATACCTGAACAAACTGAGGGTTGGCCCCTTTCATATGCCGCCCGCTCAACATGGTCGCCAGTGATTTACATTTCAAAATACACGCATTAATAAAACTAGCTCCAAAAATATTTCTCTCTGTTCACCCGTAGTTGGTGTTTAAAGAACGCGATCAGATCTTGATCAGAAAAAGACAACACCCCCCGGCAACCTTGCAGACGCGACGTCCAAATCACCATTCTCGCCACGGCCAGGATCGTAACGTAGACCATTTGTCTTTCCCGGTCCCACGGCGGCCTCACGTTGTCCACCACATTGGATACAGTAATTGGGCGAGAATGCTCAGGATCGATGCGAGCCGTCACTCCGCTGACATACGACCAGTACTGGCGGAGTTCGCGGCAATCGAAGAAAGAGTGATCTGTAGTTTCTACGGCCGTTGTCCCACAACGGGGACAATCAGGCGACTCCAAAAACCCGGAACTGCATTGTATGTTGTTGAGTGGAAGTGCATTTCGGGCCAATCGCCAGGTCAGAGAGAACTCTGAATTGTTCAGATGACTCGAACCTGGCGCCCAGCTCCACACGGAGCGGATCTCACTCTGCTGCCAGCCCAAACGCGCGCATAGCGGGTCGTCAGCGGCCCCCTTCACTAGATCCCTGTGGAGTTCCCTACGGGTAGCAGTCACAAGGTCACTGGACCTTGGTAGTCGTTTTAGCGCGGCTCGGCACTCTTTCATGTAGGCAGATTCTCCCCGCGGCCTGCGACGGCTCTCGATGGAAGGGTCGAGAACGAGGTCGGGGAAGGCGGCAGTAACCACGGGGTGCCACGGTTGGTCTTCCTGCATATAGTGGCTCAGGAAGGCCAGCCTCTCAGCATCTCGATGACACTTCAAGTCCGGCATTCCCAAGCCTCCCTCACACGGACGTTGAATACAGACCTGTCTGCTCACCCAGTGTCTTCCTCTGTCCCAAAGGAGCGAGGACAAGAGTTCGACAAGAGCTACACTTTGATCTTGACCAAAAGTAACATTGGCGAAACGAAATCTTTTTATTGAACAATAAAGGGGAAGTAACTAGCAACGGATTGTGCACGTCATCTAAGGGAGGTAACTCTAAAACCAATTGTATAACAATTTTTAAACTTATAATCAAAGTAAAAACGAAACCTTAATTTTATGATTAATCAGTTAAGTATATAATAAAGGAATAAAGGTGCTTGTGCAGTTTAGCAAACGCATCAAAATACGAAGATAAAGAAAAATATTTATGATGTACGTGCCAGTTATGGAATGAAGTTATCATTTTAAAATTCCGGGCATTCCGGCATATCCCTCGAGACATTTCATTGTTTTTTTTTTTTGTTTTTTTTTTTACATAGGCATCACCACATTATCAAGGCCCAGAGGCCACTCAAGGATAAGGGTTAAAGAGTGTACAGTAGCAATTGGACAATATAGTAATCATTAGTAATGAAAATTTGGTAAATTGGAACGGCTCATCAAGAACTTATTTACTTTAGACTTGAACACAACCATATTGTAGTCAGCCGGAAAGCAGGAAAACGGAAGACAATTCCACAAGTGTGCAGTTCTAAGAAAGAAGCTTTGTTCATGGAATCTACGTTTAGGTTTAGGCACAGATAAAGAGTGGGGAAAATTATTGATAGTGTTTACAGCTAGACGAGTGTTTCTTGTGAAAGTTTGGCGAGGGGGGACCATAGATTGAAGCATAACCTCCCCTGTTTTCTAGACGGTGATAGACGATTCGGCGTCCCCTGACGAAACATATTCCAACAGATATTATGTAATATATGATACGTAATATCATAGTATCATTTTTAATTATTTATTAACATCTTATATGAAAATAAGTGGAACAGTGGAATGGAACACTGGAACACTATGAACAATATGAACAATTCTTATTTTTATTTTTAAAAAATGCGTAATTTCATTCCTTGTTAAGTTAACTTTCTATTTTAACATTATTTAAAGTAAATAAATATTGAAACATTATTTAATATTAAATATTGAAACATTATTTAAAGTAAATAAATATTTTTTTACAAAAAATATAATTCTTACACTAAACTACTTATGACAATACAAATACTACTACTACTACTACTACTACTACTAATAATAATAATAATGAGGGAAGACGTGGCTGGTTACCTTTAATGCATCTAAAACCAAACTCCTGTCCTTGCATCATTGCTCTGATCCCCATCTGGCATCAATTGGGATGGGTGGCTCTCGTCTGGGAGAGGCCCCGTGTTTTGACAAGCTTCTGGGTTTGACCTTTACTCCTGATCTGAAATGGAACACGTACATCAAGTCTGTTGCCAAGGCCGCTGGAAAGATGGTGGGATCCTTCTACCACTCCAGAAGATATCTCACTACTGATGCAATTCTCTATCTATATAAAAGCCAAGTACGTCCAAGGATGGAATACTACTGCCATATCTGGGCAGGAGCTGCTAAAAACAGCCTATCCTGCCTTGACAGAGTACAAAATAGACTTTGTGGCTTAGTGGGGGATGCCCTTTTCTCTACCCTTCAACATCTCTCCCACAGAAGAGACGTTGCGAGCCTATCCTTGTTTTATCGTTATTTCCATGGCAGGTGCTCGTCTGAACTCCAATCTCTGGTACCCCCTCGCCAATCTTTCACAAAAAACACCCGTCTAACTGAATCCACTGTGAAAAATTTCCCCCACTCTTTATCTGTGCCTAAATCAAAACGTGGATTCCATGAACAAAGCTTCTTTCGTAGAACTGCACGCCTGTGGAACTTTGTTCCGTCTGCCTGCTTCCCACCTGACTACAACTTGGATGTGTTCAAGTCCAACATTAACAAATTCCTAATGAACCGCCCCCTTAAGTAAACACTTCATCAAATCTCCACACTAACGTAATGTACTTGCAATAACCCTTATCCCTGAGTGGCTTCCGGGCCTTGATAAGTTGTGACCACTGTGTAAAAAAAATAAAATAAAAAAATAAAATAATAATAATAATAATAATAATAATATTTATAAGTCCTCTATATTTCTCCTATACCCTTCCCCATCCCTCCCATTATCCAATCACCCCCCCCCACACACACACACACACACAAAAGAATGATGCCAAATAGCCAAGAAGGGCCAAGGATGATGAAAAGACCGAGGAGAGAGCACTGACCAGACCTCCGCTGGATAAGTGCGAAGAGAACTGGGACCTTGGGGCGGTTTATTGACACTCAAATTCCAGTGGAAATCGATGGTGGGCGGCTGTTGCGATAATGCAAATTCACTTGCAAATGTTATCAAAAGAGGTTAAGAGCACTGGAAAACTGGAGGAACTCGTCACTTAGCTTCCAGAGAACACCGTAGGCTATTTTAAAGGAGAGATCCTTTAGGACCTGCGTGAAAGCTCCTTGTGAGCCAATAATAATAATAATTCGTTTAAGAATGTGATGAATTTCTTCTGTTAAAAGCTGTTGAGGGGGGTTGCTTGTTTTTTTTTTGTTTGTTGTTTTACAAAGGAAAAACAAATTTTAGTGACATCAACGGGGGGGGGGCGCCATTGAAGATAAGTCCGTCTAACTATTGAAGTTTGTCAAACCGCACATGAAGTTCTAATAATGTTATTACTAAATTTTGAAATGATTTCTCCAAAGACAAGTTTTTAATTTTGTGTACGGAAATTGCGTCGGTGTGGACAACAGATGTACGCACAATCGAAACGTTCCTTGTACAGCCACTTTAAATATCTGTGGCGAGTCGCTACAGTAGTTTATTTAGTAATTGTGGCCTGGTAGACCAACACAAAACCTACTTGTGCGTACAGCAATGGCCACCACTTATAACATAAAATATCGTATTTAAATTTTTCGTAAATAAGTAGCTTTCCAGATACTGAGCAATGTAATACTTTATGTTATAAGTGGTGGCTATTGTTGTACGCGCAAGCGCGCATACGTTTGCGTGCGCGTGCCGCAAACATCTGATCGCAAAAATATGCGGCAAAATTATGAACAAATATGGCCGCCGCGTTACATTACTATATGAAACGTGCTGAAAAGTACATTTTCAGTATCGTGAAAACTAGTTGCCGGCTCCAATTCTAAATGCGATATTCGTTTTCAGCATACCTGAAAACCGCTTGGCCACAATAAACATTTATTTAAAGCTTCTTTTAAATGGTACAAAAGTTATGATGATAATATTAAATTAGATTACAACAATTACTTGGCCTTCGGGCCGGGATGAAAGTGTAGTATCTGTTCCGGCAGATACTGCAAGCTATGACTAGCTATGACTAGCAAAGACCAGATGTGGGGGCAACCCCGTATGCCTGACCTTTAACCAGCTCCCATTTCCCACCTCTCGGGAGCTGGTCCCCTTTTTCCCTTCCCCCTCCCTTCACTCCTCACATTAATAATTGGCCTTGTGCCTAATTTGCTCGGTGGGGGAGCAAATAAATACCATCTGTTCTTCAGATGCTGCACTTCTATTTCTTGTTCTCTTTCAGTGGAGGAGAAATCCTTCACGACTGAGACAATTTTTATTTTTGTACCTTTTCTCCACGTTAAAAAACGACCCTGGTGTCTAACTCTGTCCCGTGGGGAGGCATAGTAAATAGGTACATCGGGTTATATAGGGGGGGGTAAATCTGTTTTGTGCGTTGGAGGTACTTAAAGAAAATGAAAGAAGTAGAGGAAGGAAAAAAGAAAGAAAGGAAGACGGAAAAAAGAAAGAAAGAATTCTTGGCCTTCATTTGTGGATTTGGTCCTCTTATCTTGCTCTGCACGTGACAGCCATTTTCTTTGCGGCAATCCTAGTTGCTTTCGGTAGTCTCTCTCTCTCTCTCTCTCTCTCTCTCTCTCTCTCTCTCTCTCTCTCTCTCTCTCTAAATCGAAGTACAAAAAAAAAAAAGAAAAATAGTGTCAAGACAATTAAATTACGATCAAAAGGTCATCCATTAAGATTTGGATATTTATTTGTGAAAATTGAAAACAACGAAAACAAACAAACAAAAAATCCTGATCACATTCCAGTGCCTTTTGACTGTTTATTTATTTAATTTATTTATTTATTTATTTGTTTGTTTGTTTTTTACGAAGACTTACGTCAAAACTTAAGACTAAAACAGTCAAACGTCCGTTCAGATTGCAATACTGATTAAAAATTATGGCGACAAAGTAAGTGTTCATTTATTTTTGTTTTCATTTTTTTTTTTTTTTTTGGTAAATTTTCAGATTAGGTCCACCTCCATAATTTTCTTTTAAATGACGACTTCTGTAGGTTTTGGACTATGCTGAATATTCAGCTCGAAAAACAGTGTTTACCGATGTATTGGAAAATTAAAAATGGCGCTCGACTTTCTTGAACACGGTAAGTTTGGGAAAATGAGTAAAAAATAAAAAATTATACAACATATTGTTAAAACCCAACCGAATATATGTTCGCCTATGTCACGGTAATATATATTGAGCTAGTTTCTATCAGTATTTTGTATATTTTTTATTTTTTAACTCATTTTCCCAAACTTACCGTGTTCAGGAGAGAGTCGGGCGCCATTTTAAATTTCCAATACATCGGTAAACACTATGTTTTTCGAGCTGAATAAACATGTTACATTAAATAAAAAACATTTAAAAACATATCCAGTTAGGTAAAAAGTAACTTATCTTGCCTTTGATAACATTTATTTGTTATACATTTGTTTTTTTTTTTGACAACTTTTTCGAATCTGTGTGTACAGTAATACAAACCCATTCATACTTCGCGCATGTTTTTTTTTTTTTATTATTTATTATATTTTCTTCACTAAATATTATTTTTGTTACATTTATTTTTTTCATACACGTTCAAATAATGCTCCTGGATATGACCTTAAACTATATCCAGTGGTGAGGCCCCATCTTGCGGACTTTGGGGAGTGTGGAGCCACCCTTTAATTGCCATTTCTCCCAGGTCCACTCTGACCCAGAGTGGTAGTACCTGTTAGGGTCCCAACTATGGCTTAAATAGAAAACGACTTGAAAACAACAAATATATTCTATTAAAAAAATTTCTTTCCAATCTTTGGATTCGGCATTAAATAACTTGAAAAAGGGTTGTTATGCCGTAAAACAACCAACCAACCAATCAAATATGATTTCGGCTTTTTTTTTTTTTTTGACTCAAATAGTACCTTCAAAAAAGTTTTGAAAATAAAATAAAAACAACACGAAATAAAAGTATGAATCAAATTTAATTCAAGAAAAAATAAAATAAAATACACGCTCGATTTAAAAAAAAAAAAAAAAAAAAAAAGTGTATGGGATATATAAGAAAAAGTGAAAGAAACCCTTAGGGAGCATCTATTAAATTAAAACCAGTTTACGCAGGGTCCACGTTCCCCGTGAAGTACCTTACTTTTAACTAGAAATTTCTACTCAATGATTTTTCGTGATTTTAATTTGGATATATTACTATTTTCAACATGACAATTAAGTACGTAATATTGTCTTTGCTCAGAACAAGATATTTTTTTTTAAATCGATTTGTCGATCTTAACAAACACCAAAATTTGTACGCGAAACGAGCACGCATATCTGTTAAGTATCATTAATTTATGTACACTTGAAGCTTCGAAAATTGTACATAAAACCAGAACCTAACTTTCAAACATGCCGGCAGTTGAGTTATAGAAGCACAAAATGGATACAATTTTCAAATATATTTTATGGGGTTTATGTTACTGTACACATAGATTCGAAAAAGTTGTCAAAAAACAAATATATAACAAATAAATGTTATCAAAGGCAAGATAAGTTACTTTTCTACCAAACTGGATATATTTTTCGTGTTTTTATTCAATGTAACATGTTAATTAGCTCGAAAGCATACTGTGTTTACCGATGTATTGGAAAATTCAAAAAATGGCACCGACTCTCTCTTTAACACGGTAAGTTTGGGAAAAGGTGCTATAAATATAAAACTAGACAAAATACTGTTAGAAACTCGCTCAATATATATTACTGTGACATAAGTTAACATATAATCGGTGTTTTTTTAATAGTATTTTGTCTAGTTTATTATTTATAACACCTTTTCCCAAACTTACCGTGTTAAAGAGAAAGTCGGGCGCCATTTTGAATTTTCCAATACATCGGTAAACACTATGTTTTTCGAGCTGAATAAACATGTTACATTGAATAAAAACACGAAAAATATATCCAGTTTGGAAGAAAAGTAACTTTTGATAACATTTATTTGTTATATATTTGTTTTTTGACAACTTCTTCGAATCTGTGTACAGTAATACAAACCCATTTTATATTTTTTGGTTGTTTGTTTTTTTTTTTTTTTCACCCACTTATAATAAAAATATATTTTTTAAAAAATTTTTAATACGTAAACATTTTTATCAATTAATTTTTTGGTATTTGTACAGTTTAATCAAGACATTAAAAAATGAAAATATCGAAAAAAAAAAAAAAGTTATATTTTACGTATCCGGAAAAAAAATTGGTCAGTTTTTACGACGTGACCCAGTGTATTATAAGTACCTCAACCTCCCCATGTTAAGAATGGCTTTCGGAATAAACACCCCGCAACCTCGAAAGCTGTTCGTAACATGAGGGGTTTATTCCGAAATCTGTTCTTAACATGGGGAGGTTAAGGTGTTTATAATACGCTGGGGCACGTCGTAAAAAATTTCACTTGATTTGATCGAGTAATTTTTTTTACAGCGAAAAAACAATTTATGATACCGAGCAAAACGTAGCCATGTTTCGATTTTTAGGAAGAAAAGCTATGGTTTAACATTAGGAGAGGGATCTCTGCGCGTTGGACCGAGTTATCTCCCCGTGGCGTGTTAAAAAAATCCAAACATGGCTCCTTTGAGCGCGCTGTCATAAAAACGTGTTTTTCCGCTGTAAAACAAAAAACAAAAACAAAAAAAAAACTATTCGATTAAATTAAGTGAATTTTTTTTTTTTTCAGAGAACTTATACATACAACGGATACAATATAACTTTTTTTTCTTTTTTTTTTCGATATTTTCATTTTTTAATATGTTGATTAAACTGCACAAGTACCAATTTTTTTAATCGTATATCTTTTCAAATAACTCTGCTTATTTAAGTTAATATCTTATATATTTTCTCAAACTGTTTAGGTATTTTAAAAATAAATTTATTTACAGAAACATGAAAAAAATAAAACCATGAACGTGTCACATTTTTTTACTGTTTTAGCAGTTTTTTAAAAACGTGAATGTGTCACATTTTTTACTGTTTTAGCAGTTTTTTAAAAACGTGAATGTGCAACAGAAAATAGTTATCAGTTTTAAACTGTGATTTTTTTTTTTTTCACATATGTAAAAAAAAAAAAAAAAAGTAAATTTTTACATTACGGCCACCTCCACAATTTTTTTTAAATGACGACTTTTTGAGGTTTTCGACTATGCTGAATACGAAAATCTTATTTAAATTTTGCAGAGACAAGTAGCTTTCGATACATAAAGACCTGTATTACGCACTGTAATTCACTGGCCGCCATGTTGGTACGCGCGTGCGATAAACAAATCTACTCATCTGAGCTCCAATCTATACCTCCTCACCAAACTTTCACATAAAACACTCGTCTACCTGAAACCACTATCAATAGTTTCCCCCACTCTTTATCTGTGCCTAAACCTGAATGTAGATTCCATGAAAAAAGCTTCTTTCTTAGGATTGCACGCCTGCGGAACTCCGTTTCGTTTGCCTGCTTTCCAACTGAATACCATATGGTTGTCTTCAAGTCCAACGTAAACAAATTCTTGATGAATTGTCCCTTTTTTAAATAATCCAATTTACCAAATTTCCATGACTAACAATTAATACGATATTGCCCCATTAACTACTGTACACTCTTTAACCTTTATCCTTGAGTGAACTCCGGGCCTTGATAAAAGGTGACTCCTATGTAAAAAAAAAAAAAAAAAAAAAAAGTTAATTCCTATCAAGTTCAGTACGATCACAAAATCGTCAATCATCAAGAAGACTACGTAGATCCAAATACAGGTGCGCACACCCAATAAATTGAGAGGACAAAGTTAGCAAGATTGAGATTTTTAAGAAAAAGCGAGGAATTCCACAGCATCTGCTCAAGTCACCCTTAAATGAAGTACAACCGTGGACGTCTTTTAGCTGGGGATGAAGTATCTACTCCAGTCTCACTTGGATGAACACTGCTGGTGTGTTTTGAAAGGAGATCAAAATCACTTTGTAGCAATCTTAAAGGACATTAAACAAGTTTTTGTTAATATTCTTTTTACTAAATTAATGATTCAATTTTACAATAAATAAATGGATAAATAAGTTTTTAATTTTTTTTTTTTTACTAAATTAGTGATTCAATTTTACAATAAATAAATGGATAAGTTTTTGTTAATTAATTTTTTACTAAATTAATGATTCAATTTTACAATATGATATGGATAAATAATAAGTTCTTGTTAATCAATATTTTTTTTTTTACAAAATTAGTGAAAATTAAATTTTGCAATAAATAAATGGATAAGTTTTTGTTAATTAATTTTTTTTTTTTTACTAAATTAATGATTCAATTTTACAATAAATAAATGGATAAATAAGTTTTTAATTTTTTTTTTTTACTAAATTAGTGATTCAATTTAACAATAAATAAATGGATAAGTTTTTGTTAATTAATTTTTTTTTTTTACTAAATTAATGATTCAATTTTGCAATAAATAAATGGATAAATAAGTTTTTAATTTTTTTTTTTTTTACTAAATTAGGGATTCAATTTTACAATAAATAAATGGATAAGTTTTTGTTAATTAATTTTTTTTTTTACTAAATTAATGATTCAATTTTGCAATAAATAAATGGATAAATAAGTTTTTAATTTTTTTTTTTTTTTTTTTTACTAAATTAGGGATTAAATTTTGAAATATTGATGACCAAAGTTAATTCAGATTGTTTAAGGTTTTTTGTTTGTTTTTTATATGGATTTTTTCATGTTTTATAGAATAAAATAATTTTTCTATCACGTTAGACCCGAAAAATGGGGTAGGAATCACACGATAGTAGTACCAGTTTTTTTTTTTTTTTAGTACAGTTTGAAAGGTTGAACTCCCCAAACTCTCTCTCTCTCTAATATATATATATATATATATATATATATATATATATACACACACCAACTTTTAGTCATTCAATGAATTTAAAAATTTATGACGTGAAATGTTTGAATCTTATTCTGAAGTATATATATATATATATATATATATATATATATATATATATATATATATATATATATATATATATATTAAACAAGTTTTTGTTAATATTTTTTTTTTACTAAATTAATGAAAATTCAATTTTGCAATATTGACGACCAAAGTTAATTTGGATTGTTTAAAGTTAGTTCTATGGATTTTTCAGCATGTTTTATAGAAAAGAATAAAATAATTTCAAGAATTGTTTGTTTTTTTTTCTATCCTCCTTTGGTAAGAATCACCTTAGACCCGAAAAATAGGGTAAGAATAACGCTATAGTAGAACTTTGGGCGAAAGAATCACACGATATCAGAACCAGAAAGTCTTTATCATGTACATACTCGTCACAGAACGAAAATGTCATATTCTAAAAATCACGTAAATTGATCAAGTAGTTTTTTTGTATAGTATACCGTAGCCATTACAAGGTTGGCTTTAAAATCTCGATAGTTCGAATTGAGTTGTCTCCCTTTATTTATTAAATATGGCAGATCATGGTACACCGTTCTCGCTTCCTCATAAAATTTGATTTTCTTAGATAAAAAAAAATATATATTTGATCAATTTACGTGATTTTTTGAACATGACATCTTCGTTCTCGGTCGTACATCAAAAAATTTTTTGTTTGTTTTTTAATTAGGTTGAATTCTGGACTTGCACAGTTTTTTAAAGTGCAAATGAAATACATTTATTTGTGGTTCTTCCAAAACCACACGTTTCATTATCTTTGCAAAAGTCTTTTTGCGCACACACGTTTTACAATGCTGTGGTATATAACATGTGCTTTTTAAAAGTCTCTCTCCCCGCCACTTAACGCTGTCTCAAAATATCTTGTATTAACTGTCACACTATTTAGTTCTTGAAATTAGTTGTATAGCATAACATTACGTAACCTGCTTTTGTTTATCTAATTTAATCCCTGCCTTTTTGCCTTCTTTCCCGTAAGCGACCATAAACACAAACATTGCAAATGGCTGCTAGCTTCGTAAGTACTTTCGCGTTGTCATTTTTTTATACTTTATATTTTTATCATTTACTAACTCTTCAAAAAAATTGCATACCAGATAACACAAATAACTTTTGGGTGCTTGTTCGGAATAATAACGAAAATCAAATAACTTGAATTTCAGCTAAAAGCAATGTTATCATCTTAAATGTCACGTCGAAATAAGTAACATATTCAAAAATTACGAAAAACGATAAAGTAGAGAATTAATTATCAATGAAAATTGCAAATTTGAATTGACTAATACACAGAATAGTCTTAATGACAGTAGAGTGGGGAGGCAACTTCAATAATGGCAGATCACTGGATCGTGAAAGTAAACGTTTTATGTAATAATGTAGTAATATGTTACAAATTTCGACATGACAATTAAGTAACTAAACAAACTCACTTAGCAACAAAATCACACCCCTTCACTGTTGAAGTCCCTAAATGCTAGAAAGTTTTCTACTCTAATAGTTTTTTTTTTTCGCTCGACCAGCTAAACTTTGGAATTCCCTTCCTGCTACCTGCTTCTTTGAGTGTACTGATATGCAGAAGTTTAAATTTAATGTAAACAAATATCTTGTTAATCTTTCCTAGACATGGCCCCAAGTAGTAGCCCTTTACGTTCAAGTGGCGATATGTCTTGGTAGGGCTGAACGTGAGTAAAAAAAAAAAAAAAAAAAAGTTATACGTTACGTTGGCGTTTTTTTTTTTGTTTTTTTTTATCTGCCTCCCCACGAGGGCAGAGTTAGAAATGAAGTCGGTTTTTAATGTGTGTGTGTGGGGGGGGGGGTATTTATTTGCTTCCTCACTGAGCAAATTAGGCACAGGGCTGTTTTTTAATGTGAAGAGGGGAGGAAGGGGGACCAGCTCCCCCGAGGGGAACCGAATTGTGACAATTGGTATGAAGGGTTTCCCCTACATTGACCAAAAGTTTTCAAGAGGTATGACATTATGAGGATGAAAATTCCAAAGAGAAATAACACTTTATGACCCTCGACCGAAATAGGTATGAAGTGTATTTAAATGTAATGTGAACCAACATCTTGTTCATCTTTCCTAGGCATGGTCACAAATAGTAACTTCTTACGTCCAAGATTGAATGTGATAGATGAAGACCTCACTCCAGACAATGCATGAAGCCACTTGAAATTTTTTTATGGAAATCACTCCAGACAAGGCATGAAGCCACTTGAAAATTTTTATGGAAATCACTCCAGACAAGGCATGAAGCCACTTGAAAATTTTTATGGAAATCACTCCAGACAATGCATGAAGCCACTTGAAAATTTTTATGGAAATCACTCCAGACAATGCATGAAGCCACTTGAAATTTTTTATGGAAATCACTCCAGACAAGGCATTAAGCCACTTGAAATTTTTTATGGAAATCACTCCAGACAAGGCATTAAGCCACTTGAAATTTTTTATGGAAATCACTCCAGACAAGGCATTAAGCCACTAGAAATGTCTTATGTGACGGTGAAAGTTTCCGTTGCGGGTCATTCATATTTTTCTGAATTTTCAATGGTGTATTTGTTCCCAAAAAAAATTTATTGTCGGTAGTGACGAAAAGAAACAAAACACAGTAATGTGGAATTTGATAATGAAGCAAGGGTTGTCTGGACATGAATTAAAAAAAAATATATGATTGCCACAGATGGGCTCGTATCTCTCTCTCTCTCTCTCTCTCTCTCTTGGGCACGGTTTTAATAAGAATTTTCACACTATTAACCAAGCTCCAACCTCTGTCCCATCACCACAGATGCATCCTGTACTTGTTTTACAAATACTTTAACGAAATGTACTTTGGTGAATTTGTAGCACTGGTGCCCTCTCAACGTAAAGACTCCCGATTAACTCGACCAGCAACAAAATCCCACGCCTTCATTGTAATTCCAGAAAAATTCCTACTTTAATAGTTTATTTTTTGAACTGCTAGACTTCAGAATTCCTTTCCTGTTTCCTGTTTCTCCAACTGCACTAATATGCACTACTGATGCAATTCTCTATGTGTATAAAAGCCAAGTACGTCCAAGAATGGAGTACTGCGGCCATATCTGGGTAGGAGCTGCTTAAAACAGCCTATCCTGCCTTGACAGAGTACAAAATAGGCTTCGTGGCTTAGTGGGGGATGCCCTTTTCTCTACCCAGCAACCTCTCTCCCACAGAAGAAACGTTGCAAGCCTGTCTTTGTTTTATCGTTATTTCCATGGCAGGTGCTCGTCTGAGCTCCAATCCCTCGTCCCCCCTCGCCAATCTTTCACGAGAAACACCCGTCTAGCTGAATCCACTGTCAATAATTTTCCCCACTCTTTATCTGTGCCTAAATCCAAACGTAGATTCCATGAGCAAAGCTTTCTTAGAACTGCACGCCAGTGGAACTCTCTGCCGCTTGCCTGTTTCCCACCTGACAACTTGGACTGACGTAATTGAACATTTAAAAAAAAATAAAAAAATGTTTAAATTCGACGTTATTTCACGCGGTTAATGGTAGCCGAATGGATTAGGTCTTCGCTAAACCGAGCCAGAGATGTCTCGTGATGCGGGGTTCAAATCGTTCGACTGGTATTAATCGTGACACCCTGCACTGAAGATTCCCGAAAGGATGAAACACTAGTCTCTGTAGGTATTTAATAATTATTATAGTAAAAAAAAAATAATTATATATATATATATATATATATATATATATATATATATATACACCCAGTCTTTATCTGTGCCTAAATCCAAACGTAGATTCCATGAGCAAAGCTTCTTTCTTAGAACTGCACGCCAGTGGAACTCTCGGCCGCATGCCTGTTTCCCACCTTACTACAACTTGGACGTCTTCAAGTCCAACATAAACAAACTCTTGACAAACCGCCCCCTTAAGTAAGACACTCTATCAAAACCCCCAATACTAATGATTACTACAATACTATCTCATTGATTACTGTACACGCAATAATCCTTATCCCTGAGTGGCCTTCAGGCCTTGATAAGTCGTGACCCCCCATGTAAAAAAAAAAAAAAAAAAGTTTAAATGTTGTGTGAACAGACGATCCATAATTCACAATATCCCCTTTATGTATAAACGTCGATTTGCTCTGTTAGGACTCAAAATGGAGTACTGCTGCCACATCTGGGCAGGACCTGCTAGAAGCAGCTCATCCTGTCTTGACAGAGTTCAAAATAGACCGTAGCTTCCAAATCATTCATTTTGCTGATGACACTACCATCTATGGAAGCACAACAAAGGCCATAAATGACTAAGTCATATACCATCCACTATGACTATGCAATCCCTACAGCCACGTACCTAGAAAACGGAGCTATAAAACCCGACATTGTAATATGGGACAAGAAGGAGAAGGAAGCAACCTTGGTGGAAGTTAGTGTCCCGAATGATGCTGGGTTAAACAGAGCTGAGAGGGAAAAGATTACCAAATACCAGGGTCTTATGTATGACATGAAAAGAAACTGGAACCTTAAGAAGATCTCTATCATTCCAGTAATTATAGGAGCAACCGGACTTATGAAAAAGAACTTTACAAACTATCTTACAAATATACCAGGTAAACCAAGTGCAAAGGAGATTCAAACAATTGCACTTAAAGGGACGGTTAGAATCTGTCAATAATTTCCCACACTTTTTATTTGTGCCTAAACCTAAACGTAGATTCCATGAACAAAGCTTCTTTCTTAGAACTGCACGCCTGTGGAACTCTCTGCCTTTTGCCTACTTTCCAGCTGACTACAATCTGATTGCCTTCAAGTCCAATGTAAACAAGTTCTTGATGGACCGTCCCCCTAATTAATCCAATTTACAAAATTCCCACGACTTATGTTTACTACGCTATAATTACATTGACTAATGTATACCCATTAACCCTTACCCTTGAGTGGCCTCTCTACCAATCCAAGTTATGACAACAGGACCATTGCCAGCGCCCTCAAAATGCATCGCTGGATTGCCATGAATAACAGACGTGACCAGGGTGATGGAAACAAAGTTTCCAGCCACGGTTATAGTCTTTGATGTGATTTCAAGTGAGGGCCTTTGTTGTGCTTCCATAGATGGTAGTGTCATCAGCAAAAATGTCTATGAATGATTTAGAAGATCATTAATGTAGATCAGGAAGAGAGTTGGGCCCAGGATGGACTCCTGAGGGACTCCAGCATTAATACTATGAGCTTCTGATTTCTGCCCATCAACAACTACTCTTAAGAACCTATAAGAGAGAAATGATTTAATGTATTGAGAGGGAGATGACTAATCACCTGAATTCTTAACTATGGGGCATACTGACAAGGTTTTCCAGGGTGTTGAGAAGATAGAAGCTTGGTTTTAGATGCATTATAAGTTCTCGTTCCTATCTTAACGGACTATTGTCCTCAGATTTCTTGATGTTTATTTACTTAATGGCCCGTGATTTGTCTAATGGTTGTGGGTAGGGTTGGTTATGGTCTTTGGTGTCGTTTCAAGTGAGGGCCACATCATACCACCTCAATCTCAAAATACAAATAAAAATACAATAACTGATTTAAACAAAAACAAATATAAGTACTTTTTTTTTTCAAAGTAATAAAGAAATCTGAAAATATGCAAAAAAAAAAAAAAGAAAATTCGGGTTTGTATTACTGTACACATAGATTCGAAAAAGTTGTCAAAAAACAAATATATAACAAATAAATGTTATCAAAGGCAAGATAAGTTACTTTTCTACCTAACTGGATAATTTTCTAGTGTTTTTATTTAATGTAACATTTTTATTCAGCTCGAAAAACATACAGTGTTTACCGATGTATCGGAAAATTCAAAATGGCGCTCAACTATCTCTCTTTGAGATGATAAGTTTGGGAAAAGGATTTGAAAATAAAAAAAAATATGCAAAATACTGTTTAAAACCCACCGAATATATGTCAGCCTATGTTACGGTAACATATATCGAGGAAGTTTCTAACAGTAGTTTGTCTAGTTTTTTATTTATAACTCTTTTTCCAAACCTTACCGTGTCTAAGAGAGAGTTGGATGCCATTTTAAATTTTCCAACACATCGGTAAACACTATGTTTTTTCGAGCTGAATAAACATGTTACATTAAATAAAAACATTAGAAACTTATGCAGTTAGGTAGAAAAGTAACTTATCTTTCCTTCGGTAACATTTATTTGTTATGTTTGTTTTTTGACAACTTTTCCGAATCTGTGTACAGTAATACAAACCCCTTTTGTGCCTGCCCTGTTCTTTAAACATATTTTATTAAGAAGGTAAAACAATTAGCTTTCCTAAACCCTTTATGTTGGGTGAAGTATTATATTTTGAATGTTGTTGTGCTCTGTCAATCTACTGACTTTCGTCATTACTATTAATATCTGTCAAAGAAGAAATTAAGGTCTGCTGTTTGACCTGCCATTTGTCCACCATTGGACTGAATCAACAGAGGACTCATGGAGGCTACCCGACTTGCATGAGTATCAGTTTATTAAATTGTTAGGTGAAAGTACAGAATAGTTACAAAACAACCTAACCTCCCTATGCTAAGAATGGTTTTCTAAATAATAACGTTATTATTTCAGCACGGTCCGTATTTTGCAGGAGTATCAATTTATTAAATTGTTAGGTGAAAGTACAGAATAGTTACAAAACAACCTAACCTCCCTATGTCAAGAATGGTTTTCTAAATAATAACGTTATTTCAGCACGGTCAGTATTTTGCATGAGTATCAATTTATTAAATTGTTAGGTGAGAGTACAGAATAGTTACAAAACAACCTCCGCTCCCTATGTTAAGAATGGTTTTCTTAATAACGTTATTATTTCAGCATAGTCAGTATTCTGCATGAGTACCAATTAAATTGTTAGGTGAAAGTTGTGTAGTTTAACGGGTCCTTCTGCAGTTTAATTAACCGTTTTTCCGTAAGTAACGTGCCGACATTTTCCGAGTAGAATACCGTTTAACATTTCACAGAAATTCTGTGTTTACATTTGGGAGCTGCGTCCACCCCCCCCCCCCAATGTAAACACAGAATTTCTGTGAAATGTTCAACCGTATTCTACTCGGTAAATGTCGCCGCGTTATTTATCTTTACCACATGTACGGCAAAAATATGCTGTGCTTGCGTCTACAACAATGGTCACAACTCATAACGTAAAGAATTACATTGCTCAATATCCAGAAAGCTACTTATTTGCGGAAATTTAAATGAAATATTTTTTTTTTTTTCAGCATACCGGAAAACTTATAAAAATCGTTATTTTAAAAGGAAAATGTTCAGCTGGAAATCAAATAATTTTTTTATAAATATGGACAAATATGGCCGCCGCGTTACATTACTATACAAAACATGCAGAAAAGTATCTTTTCAATATCACGAAAACTAGTTGCTGGCGCCGATTTTAAATGTGATATTTGTTTTCAGCATACCTGAAACCCATTGAAAACAAGTTTTTTAAGGTAGGTTTTGTGTTGGTCTATCAGGCAACAATTAGCATAGACTTTAAAGGTAAACGTGTTCAATGACACTTCTGCATTACCCGAATGGCGCCATTGTTAGGGAGGGGCGATAACTCCAATTTCGTTTTGTCAAAAATCACTGCAAGCAAATAGCAAAGAAGATTTTTCTTTTCCGAACACAAAAATATTTGAAAACCAATTTATTTAATTATTGCATAAAAATGTATAAATATATGAATTGTAAAAACATTTATTGAAAAGTCTGCGTAAGAAAATATCATTTTATTAAAACAAGTTTGGCGCTTCTACACTATTGGGACGAAATTTTGTAGTCGATAAATGGAGTTTTCAGATTTAAAAAAAACAACAAAAAACACTGGTTTCTACTGATTTTTGTCAATTCTTTTGTAAGGTAGGTTTTGGGTTGGTTTATCAGGCCACAATTATCGAATTTATTCCGAAATTGAATTTAATTTAATTTTCTTTTCCTGTTTTAGTTTGGTCCGTGGAAGTTTGTCCGTCATCAATAACAGCATTAATTATGTTCCGATGGGTTCTTGGACGCTAAATCGCGTTCAGGACGTTTACAACAAAGTCAAAGATACGTCACCGAATGTGGTGTCGAAGTCTCTCGACAGAGTCGAATCAGTGGTCCAGCAATTCATTGCAAATCCCGAAGAAACGACGTTCGGTAAGTGACAACCATTTCCGTTGCATATTATTTCGGCATTCCGGCATATTTCTCGAGATATTGCGTTCTTGTATTTCTTCTAATACCAAAAATCTTAATATTTTGTCCAAACATATAAGTAAGCAGTTTTGAAGAATAGCGGAAATATTGTATCAATTATGTGCTTCCATACCTCGATTGACAGACCTGCCGCCATCTTTGAAACTTAGGGTCTCGTTTTATGTACCATTACCGAAGTTTGACGTTCTGATCTACACGCAGGGGGCATAACTCCGAAAAAAAAATTTTTCGATTACTTATGTCATGTAATGGCTGCAATATTTTTTGTCTGTAATGATAGACTAGGTGTATCAGAATTTTTGTAGGAATTTTTGACACCCCTAACACGTTCTGATCTACACGCAGGGGACAATATAGATCTTATTCATGCTGACCCTTTGGGTTTTGGCGATCCAGAATAATAGGCGACTTGAAATCCGCCGGAGATGGTGTCAGATAAAAACTTTGCATTGATATAGAAATGGGTGTTTGTTAAGCAAAAATCATATTACGTACTTACTTGTCATGCCAAAAATAGTAATATATCCATAAATTACGAAAATTATCGAGTAGAAAGTTATTTATAGTTAAAAGTAATTTTTGTGGAAACTTGGGTAAAATTGCCTTTTCTTAGACGTTGTAAAGTAGGCAGTAGGAGTCTACACGCAGGGGACATAACTCCGAAAAAAATATTTTCGATTACTTATGTCATGTAATGGCTGCAATATTTTTTGTCTGTAATGATAGACTAGGTGTATCAGAATTTTTGTAGGAATTTTTGACACCCCTAACACGAAACTGCGAATAAAATATAAAAAAAACTCGTAATTTCTCTTTTAAAAGTGGGTTGTTTATTTTCTTTATGGATTATACTTCCAAAATAAACTATTAAAGTTGTATAAAAAGTAATAGAAATATTTTTTTTTATTTTTTAAAAAACAGTAATGAAATTAATTGAATGTTACGAGTTCAGTATTTTTCAATTTTTAAACTTTAAAAATCTATCAAAATTTTTCTATTGATTCTCTTTTTACGATATTTTCAGGGTCAATGTGAAATTTTATGCTCTTTCCAATAAACCGAATATAATATTTTAGACAAACGTTTTTTTTTTTAATTCACGCCCCCCCATTTTGAAATGTCTATTAAAAAGTAAATAATTAATTTACTCACCAAAGTTTTATATATAACAAATTGAAGATAAAAAATCAATAAATAATATATTCAAATTTAAAACAAAAAAGTGTTTTTTATAAATTTACCTGTAAAGTTAGAAGTTTAAAACCTTTTTTTTTTTAATAATCACGTTGTTGTTTTTTTTGTTTTTTTGGGTTTTTTTTTTTAAATGAAACCTTGGTCCTTGCTCCTTTAATTGAAAAAAATGAGGGTTTAAATTACATTTTTCGAGTAGTTATAAGCTTGGAAAGACAGGGGGTCGAATTATTCAATATTTTTCACAAAGTTTCTGACACACCTAGTTCTGATCCCCATCTGGCATCAATTGAAATGAATGGCTCTCGTCTTACGGAGTTTTGACAAGCTTCTGGGCTTGACCTTTACTCCTGATCTGAAATGGAACATGTACATTAAATCTGTTGCCAAGGCCGCTGGAAAAATGGTGGGATCCTTCTATTGATCCAGTAGATATCTCACTGCTGATACAATTCTCTATCTATATAAGAGCCAGGTATGTCCAAGGATGGAGTACTGTTGACACATTTGGGCAGGAGCTGCTAGAAAGGACTTATCCTGCCTTGATAGAGTTTAAAATAGACTTTGTAGCCTCTGGCAAATGCTCGACTGAGCTTCAGTCTATGGCCTCCTCTTGCCAAACTTTCATGTAAAACCCTTGTCTAGCTGAAAACACTATCAATAATCCCGCCACTCTGTGCCTAAACCTAAATGTAGATGCACTGAACAAAGATTCTTTCTTAGAACTGCACGCCTGTGGAACTGTCTTCCGTTCTCCTGCTTTCCAGCTGACTACAATCTGATTGCCTTCAAGTCCAATGTAAACAAGTTCTTGATGAGCCATTCCACTTAAGTTAACAAATTTACCTTATTTCTATTACTAACAATTACTATATTATTCAATTGACTACTGTACACTCTTAGATCTTATCCTCGAGTGGTCTCTGGTCTTGATGTGGTTATGCCTATGTAAAAAAAAAATGTAGGGATTTGGGCAGGAAGATGTCGGTTCACGTTACACTTGAACTTCTGCATGTCAGTACAATTGGGGTAGCAGGTACCTGGAATGGATTTCCAAAGTCTAGCGGTTCTGGGGAAGAAACTACTGGAGTAGAAAGATCTTTTGCATCTAGGGATCTCTACTGTGTGGGGTGGGATTTAGCTGCCTGTCGAGGGTGTTTACGTTGTGGGGGCACAAGTGCTTGCAGTTCATCATTCACCGTTAAAATACTTGTAGAAAAGGCAGAGATGCTACATTTCATCGATGGGACAGAGGCTGAAGCTTGGATCACAGTTCAGGACCTATCAGATTGGCGACTCTCTTTTGAACCTTGTCAAGGAGCGAGAGACTAGTAGCAGATGACCAGCCCAAATATGACAACAATACTCCATACATGGGCGAATGGTGGCCTTATAGAGGTACAGGATACTTTCGGGTGTTAGTAGTTTTCTAGCATGGTAGAGAGAGCCTAACTTCTTTGCAGCAGTCCTGGCAGTGCTTTCAATGTAATTGCTCCAGCTCATGTTTCCCGTGAACGTCAGGCCAAGGAGCTTGAAAGATGTCCTTTCAGATGTGCTTCCATGCCTCAATTGACAGACCTGCCGCCATCTTTGAAACTTAGGGTCTCGTTTTACACACCATTACCGAAGTTTGACATATGATACTTTTCTGTAAAAAAAAAAAAAAAAAACTTTTAATATTTCACATAAAAAAGAAAGTCACAAGAAATAAATATTACATGTAATGATTTTTTTAACTAATTTATTTGATCTAACAATGTTTTATAAAATCTAATATATAAAAACCTATATGTCTGTCTGTCTGCCTGTCTGTCTCCATATTTTCAAACTCTATCTCCTCCGAACCTAAAATTTGCAGAGCAGCGCTAGAGGCCCCAAATGATTGGAATTTTATGGGTCTTTAGCTGGTTAAAATAGTTTTTAAGGGGTCAAAAATGGGTAAAAATTGTACATTATCTTAGTTTATTTTTTATTTTTAATCGGTTCATATGCGTTTCACGTTGGTACAGTGGTAACGTCACCAGCTTTGAATGCTACAGTTTCGGTTTCAGTTTCGATTCTAGCTGATGACAAATACTTATTTTTTAATTTTGAAAGATGTGCTTCCATACCTCAATTGACAGACCTGTCGTCATCTTTGAAACTTAGGGTCTCGTTTTACACACCATTACCGAAGTTTGACATATGATACTTTTCTGTAAA